>NC_079193.1:68245061-68350061 GCF_029499605.1 Hyla sarda
TTACCATAGCATCTAAAGGGTTAATGGGAGGGGTGTGAGTGTCGGGTACAGAGTAGCAAACGCTACCTGCTATGAAGTGAGCGCAGGAGCTGCAAAGTCTATAGATTTATGCCCTGGTGTGTTAAGTCCTAGACAACCAAGGGCATCAATTTACAGCTGATGACTTTAATAGGTTAAAAACAGATCTCCCGGTGTACTGCTGTGGCATGGATCTTAATGGGCCCTTATAGAGGGGTGACTGCTGGGTTTTAGTCTTGTGATCTTGTCCACATCGCTCGGACACCCACCAATCGTGAAAATAGAGACCTTAAAATGAATGGCACACAGTGTGCAGTCAGGGGTCCATTCACTTGCTATAGGGCAGTGTCTTCCTAAAAACTGTCTCCAGCTGTTGTAAAACTAAATTTCCAAGCATGCTCGGAGACACTGTTTAGGAAAACGCTGCTATATAGGGCCACCAAACATTGCTAAGCTATGAACTCTGCCATGTTCGGTGGCCTCATTCCAGTACTTATAGTGCCCTCTGCTGCCACCTCTATCCATTTTAGGAACTGTTGGAGCAGGAGAGGTTTGCTATGGGGATTTATTTGCTCCCTCTCTGGACAGTTCCTGACATGGACAGAGGTGTCAGCAGAGAGCACTGTGGGCAGACAGAAAATAAATAAAAAAGAACTTCCTGTGGAGCATACAGCAGCTAAGTATTGGAAGGGTTAAGATTTACAAATCTGTTAGTTTCTGGAGCCAGTTGATATGAAAATTGTTTTCCACCAGAGCACGCCTTTAAGTAATTTGCATACAAAATGCTCTTTTGAATGATTGACCATTTGGGGCACTGATAGGGTACATAAAGTAGCCCCCATTGAAGTGCGTTTTTGTAAGAATCTTATAGCAGCTCTTTATTTGCAGTGCAGTTTGTCAGATTATTTTTTTATTAGAAGCTTGAAAATTTCCCAGTAGCCGGTACCATATTTTTCGCCCTATAAGACGCACCCAATTTTAAAGGTGCAAAATCTAGAAAAAAGATTCTGCACCAAACAGTGGTCTCCAACCTGTGCGCCTCCAGATGTTGCAAAACTACAACTCCCAGCATGCCCGGACAGCCGTTGGCTGTCCGGGCATGCTGGGAGTTGTAGTTTTGCAACATCTGGAGGTCCGCAGGTTGAAGACCACTGGATAGGAGGTAATACTCGCGTGTCCCCGCCGCTCCGGACCAGTCACCGTGGTGTCCCCGACGCTCCGAATGTCGTCTTCCCCCGGGATCCACGCTCTGTCGCAGTCATCACGTCGCTACGCACGCCGCTCCTATTGGATGACAGGACGGCGTGCGCGATGACGTTGAAGGAAGGCGCCGCCATGCAGGGGATCCCGACACGGAGCAGACACCGAGGAGGCAGGTAAGGTCCCTCCCGGTGTCCTGTAAGATGTTCGGGACGTCGCGATTTCACCGCGGTGGTCCCGAACAGCCAGACTTTCGCTTCAGACGCGACGGTCAGCTTTGATCGCTGCGTCTGAAGGGTTAATACAGGGCATCATCGGTGATGTCCTGTATTAGCCGCAGGTCCCGGCCGTTGATGGCCGCAGGGACCGACCCGATAGGCTTGTTTTCGCCGTATATGGCGCACTAACTCCCCCCCCCCCCCCCCCCCCCAAAGAAAAAGTGCGTCTTATACGGCGAAAAATACGGTATCTACCAATAAGATTTGTTCTCTCCTCTTTCAGAGTACAATAGCTGCAACCCTACTGGATGCTCTGTGATCTGTTCCTATGGACTCATTTTTACTTTCATATATATATATTCTCCTTGCCTTCCAGGAGCCATAATGCTTCTAATTTTCCACCTACAGACCCGTATGAGGGCTTGTTTTTTGTCTTGTCAATTTTACTTTGTAATGGCATCATTCACTTTACCACCTCATCAATGGTGAAACTAACAATTACTTGTGGGGCAAAATTGAAGAAAATGCTATTTTGCTACTTTTCTGGGGCTTTATTCCTACACAGTGCACTTTTTAGTAAAAATTATGCATTATCTTCTGTGGGTCCGTATTTATCGAGGTATACCACGCACCGGCCTATAACACGCACCCTCATTTTACCACGGATATTTGGGTAAAAAAAGTTTTTTACCCAAATATCCATGAAAAAATGAGGGTGCGCGTGTATACCCCGATATACCCCCAGGAAAGGCAGGGGGAGAGAGGCCGTCGCTGCCCGCTTCTCTCCCCCTGCCTTTCCTGGGGTCTAGAGCGCTGCTGTCGGCCCTTTTCACCCCCTGGTTATCGGCGCCGCTGCCCGTTCTGTCCCCCTGACTATCGGTGCTGGCGCCGATAGCCAGGGAGAGAGAAGCGGCGCTGACAGCCAGGGGGAGAGAAGGGGCAGCGGCACCCATTGCCGGCGCCGCTGCCCCGTTGCCTCCCCCCATCCCCGGTGGCATAATTACCTGAGTCCGGTCCGCGCTGCTCCGCTGCTCCAGGCCTCCGTCGTGCGTCCCTGGCGTCATTGCTATGCGCTGAACGGCGCGGCGCTTTGACGTCATGCGCCGTGCATAGCAATGACGCCGGGGACGCACGACGGAGGCCTGGAGCAGCGGAGCAGCGCGGACCGGACTCAGGTAATTATGCCACCGGGGATGGGGGGAGGCAACGGGGCAGCGGCGCCGGCAATGGGTGCCGCTGCCCCTTCTCTCCGCCTGGCTGTCGGCGCCGCTTCTCTCTCCCTGGCTATCGGCGCCGGCACCGATAGTCAGGGGGACAGAACGGGCAGCGGCGCCGATAACCAGGGGGTGAAAAGGGCCGACAGCAGCGCTCTAGACCCCAGGAAAGGCAGGGGGAGAGAAGCGGGCAGCGACGGCCTCTCTCCCCCTGCCTTTCCTGGGGGTGTATCGGCGTATAACATGCACACAGACTTTAGGCTAAAAATTTTAGCCTAAAAAGTGCGTGTTATACGTCGATAAATACGGTAATTAAATTGATACAATTTTATATATATTTTTTTTTACTACTCTTAACCCCTTAATGACGCAGGACATAAATGTACGTCCTGGTGAGGTGGTACTTGCTGCACCAGGACGTACATTTACATCCTAAGCATAACTGCAAGCATCGGAGCGATGCCCAGATCATGTGCGGAAGGTCCCGGCTGCTGATTTCCAGGGACCCGCCCGTAATGGCGGACATCTGCGATCCTGCGGATGCCCACCATTAACCCCTCAGATGCCGGCATCTGCAGTGTCACGGTCATTAAAATGGACTATCGGATCGCCCGCGGCAATCCGATCATCCAGCACGGCAGACTGAGGTCCCCTCACCTGGCTCTGCTGCCTCCCCAGCATCTTCTGCTCTGATCTGCCTTCCTGCAGACCAGAGCAGAAGATGACTGATAACACTGATCAATGCTATGTCCTATGCATAGCACTGAACAGTATTGGCTATTGAATGATTGCTATAAATACGGTAGTCCCCTATGGGAACTTTTAAAGGGTGTAAAAAATGTGAAAAACCCCCTCCCCCAATAAAAACGTAAATTGTCCCATTTTCCCTATTTCACCCCAAAAAGTGTTTTCATATACATATTTGTTATTGCTGTGTGCATAAATATCTGAACTATTAAAATAAAATGTTAGTTATACAGTACGGTGAACGTAAAGAAAGGCCAAAATAGCTGCTTTTTTAACATTTTATTCCTAAATAAATAAATAATGGAATAAGTTTTATAGAAACAAATATGGTATCAACAAAGTACAGATCACAGCGCAAAAAATGAGCCCTCATACCGCTACTTATACGGAAAAATTAAAAAGTTATAGGTCTTCAAAATAGGGGGATTTTAAACATACTAATTTGGTTAAAAAGTTTGTGTCCTGAAGGGGTTAAACTTTTTGTACGAAAATTCTTGACCCCCTATAACTTTTATTCTGTATACAGGTGTGTGTGAATTTTTTTAATTTTTTTTGCACTGATTTGTAGGTTTATCGGGACCACTTTTGTGTGAATGGGACTTTCTTTTTTCTTATTATATTTAAAAAAAAAAAAAAAAAAAAATTCTAGTATATGAAGTGACCAAAAATACTTTTGGACATTGGTAATCTGTGTGGAATGATTAGTTATGTTTTAAGTTCAGACATTTTACGCATGTTGCAACACCACATTTTTTATTTTTATTTTATAATGGGAAAAGGGTGATTCTAACTTGTACACTGGGAAATGTTCAAGCTTCTAAAAAGGAATCTAACAGACTGCACTGCAAATAAAGGGATGCTATAAAATTTATAAAAAAATGCATGTCAGTGGAGGCTACTGTATGTACCCTATGGTGCCCCAAATGGCCCATCATTCAAAAGAGCATTTTGTATGCAAATTACTTAAAGGGGTGCTCCGGTGGAAAGAATTTCATATAAACTGTCTCCAGAAAGGGCCAGCTAGCCCTTTGCATTCATTTCCAGGCAGAGAGGTTGTATCTGGTAACGATATAAAAGCAAGTACACTAAGCGATTGTTTGAGCTAGTGATTGTGTGTCTGTATACAAGAGTGAAGTATAAAAGTGAGAGGGACTTAAAATTAAGGGACTATAAATTCAGGGAGTTTAATTGAAATATTTGAAGAAAAAAATTTCCTACGGTTAATTTTTGCAATTCCCAAATCTAGTATGGCCTCCATCTTGCACAATGTATGCAATCCTTGAACAGCAGTTTGAGGGTGCACACATTTGGTCATACCGCCCAGCCCTAGCATCGCTCAGTGATAGGAAACAGGGTGGTTATTAATGGTACTTAGTCTGATTGGGTGACTGTTACTAGTGGGGTACCACAGGGGTCAGTCTTGGGTCCTGTCCTATTTAATATATTCATTAATGACCTTGTAGAGGGGTTGAATAGTAAAGGAGCAATCTTTGCAGATGATACTAAACTCTTAAGTGGTAAACACTAGAGATGAGCAAACTTACAGTAAATTCGATTCGTCACGAACTTCTCGGCTTGGCAGTTGCTGACTTTATCCTGCATAAATTAGTTCAGCTTTCAGGTGCTCCGGTGGGCTGGAGACTCTTTCCTAGGACTGTATCCACCTTTTCCACCCCACCGGAGCACCGGAAAGCTGAACTAATTTACGCAGGAAAAGTCATCAACTGCCGAGCTGAGAAGTTCGTGACTAATCGAATTTACTGTAAGTTCGCTCATCTCTAAATCTGATGCTGACTCCCCCTGAGCTGACCCTCCGGGAGGTTAGTTGTTACTCTTTCTCCCTATGATCAGTCAACTCCAGCCGTTTTGATTAGCAGACAGACTTAATGCACATGTATACAGGTGTATGTTCTCTTATATGCAGAGAAACAGCTCTGCAGAAGAAAATCATACCCCAAAATAAATTACAGGCCTTTTATATGGCAACACACTGTGAGCAGATTGTCTAAGGAACCCTGGTGGCTCATGTTGTTCACCGCCTGTCTCATCTGCCTTTCCTGGCCCTCCAGGCTGGGACTCCGTTCTTGCTGCAGTTCTCTTGCATGCCTGCTTGCTTGGATTCTCCTTACAGGTTTTCTGCTGCTTGTGTGTTCTGGTAATCCCTTTTCCTATTTCTCCTCTGGTTTATCCCTTACTTTTCTTGGTTTAGTTCTTTACTCCTCCAGTGGTCTCCTGGCTTTCTTTTCCCTTTACATCCTATATACTCCCCTTCTTGCTTCTCCTTAGCTGCTTCCTCTCTCTGCTCTTGTCCCCCTCAGCTCAAATTCTCCTCCCTTTGGCTCACTGCTTTCCTCCTCTTCTCTTTTCTTCTATCCCTTTTTACATCCCTTCTCCTTTTTTCAGCTACTTTCCCCCTTGGCTTTTCTTCTTAGTTTGTGAAGCATGTTCTTACGTGCAATTGCAGGCTCTCACCATTAGATGGACCCATAACAAGAGTGTTCTCTGTATGTTCTTCACTGTGAACTTTGTTTAGTTTGTCCTTTTAGTTATCTGGAAGGTACACTGGTTCGTAGGTCCTCATTGGTATCTGCTCATTTTGCTATTTAACTCTCGTCATGCTCTCTTTATTTTTATCACTAATGTTTACTGGTTTATATGCTGCCTCAATATTGTCTGTACCTGCTGATATTGAAGCATGGAGTCTTTAAAGGTACTTTTGTGGAATGTGATGGGTTTTGGGTCACCTTTTTAAGAGGCTGTTGGTCTTTACACAGATGCGTAGACTTAACCCCCAGATAATTGCTCTGCAGGAGACCCACATGACTCCAGACAGGGTCCACTTACTGTCTAGGCCCTGGGTGCAATGGTCACAACATACCATACATACCTCCTTCTCCCAGGGTGTTTCTGTCCTGGTCCACAGATCTGTTAGATGGGAGCCCACTGCGGTTCACAAAGACCTTCCGTGGCCGGTTTATTTTTATACATGATTGTTTACAATGTTCCTTATGTGCTCCTTTTGTGTATTCCTCCTCCAGCTAATCTAGATATTATTCATCAGGCTATTGCCTTTCCTGATGGTTACCCTTATGCTTGCACTAGTTGTATGGGCGATTTAAATTTGGTACCGGACCCACTGCTAGGCATAACTCTGGGGGTCAGTCCTCAGTTTCGGCCTCGGTTATCTCTGCTCGCCTCACTTTTGGATGAGGTCAGGTGGCTTGCCACTTACAGATTTATTTTGTCACCCTGGCTCGTGTGTGTGTGTGTGTGTGTGTGTGTACTCAAGCCTCTCCTGGACCCGATAGTCTTGCCCCTGGAGGTTTTCTTCAGTACTGTGAAATACTCCTCCTTCCCGTGCTTCTTGAGATGTACACAGTGGCATTTAGGGAGGGGGCTCTTCCTCCTTCCTTGTACAATGCTACTATTTTAGTCTTAGTGAAACTGGACAAGGATCCTACTGATTGTGGCTCTTATTGCCCAATCTCTTTATTGAATCTGGATTATAAACTCATAGCTAAAGTTTTGGCCAACCGTCTAAATCGTGTGATCCTCTCCATTATACACCCGGATCAAACGGGTTTTATGCCGGGTAAATCCACCTCAGACAATACTAGGAGTGCAAGTGGCTGTCCAGGTGGGGGTAGCTTATCATGGAGACTGGGCCTTGGCAGTACCTTTCTGCAGTTCTTGATTGGCTTGGGGATAATTTTAGGTGCTGGGTATCTATCTTGTATAAGGAGCCTCGGGCTCAGGTTCTGGTTAATGGGTATATGTTCAGTCCTTTGCTCTGGGGAGGGGCATATGTCGGTGCCCGCTGTCTCCGTTTCTTTGTGATGGTAGTGGAGCCCCTGGCCTTGATCATTAGGCAGGTTACATTCTACACGGGTATGTCCCTTGGGGGTGGGAGGAGCATATAGGTCTCTATGCTGATGAAATGGTCCTATTCATGTCCTGCCCTGAGGCGATGCTTCCCTACTCTATACAATTACTTGATTTGGTAACTTCACAGGCCTATGTATAAACTTGTCTAAATCTGCTTTTATGCCCCTCTTGAACTCTCCTCAAGGTTTAGTAGTGTGTGGTCTCCACGTTTTAAATACGTGGGAATTTACATTAATAGGAACTCCTTGTGTGATCTCACCACTGTTATGCCCCTATTCCCCTATATACGAGAAGTTAAAATTGTGGCGTTCTCTCCCTCTGGCAGTGGCAGGTCTCATTAACCTTATTAAAGGGGTACTCCGGCGCTAAGACACCTTATCCCCTATCCAAAGGATAGGGGATAAGGGCCTGATCACGGGGATCCCACCGCTGGGGACCTCTGTGATCTTCCACGCCACACCCCGTTAGAATCAGTCCTGGAGCGTGTTCGCTCCGGGTCTGATTACTGGCGATCACTGGGTTTTTCCAGCTACCAACAAACTTATTCAATTATACATTACTGTTATATTACTCGACTCTGTCTTTGTCAGATGGGGCGTGCATCCTCCAATGCATGCCATAGATGCTCTGCCCCTAGGGCAGACTTTTGGCGCTTTATTTGGGATTGCTCCTATGTGGCATCCTTTTGGTGGGGAAGTCCTGCAATTGCTAAATTCTATAGTGGCCCTACCGATCCCGGCTAACCCCCCTAGTTTCTCTTTGGGTATCCTGGATGAGGGGGTGTGGCCCCATCATGTACATACATTCCTCAGGAGTCCTTATTTATGGCCCGAAAGGTGATTTCTTTGTGGTGGATGGATCCTCGACCCCCCCCCCCCCCCCTTGTATGAAGTGGAAGGAGTTAGTTAGTTTTTGTTATCCCGTTTTCTAAAGTGTTGTGTAGGCATAGGAATTGCCTGAGTAAACTTGAAAAGGTATGGGGACCCTGGTGCTCCTCTATCTACTCAATGACTTCATTCTTGACTGCCCCGCAGATGTTTTATGATATTATACGCTAGATTTCCATAAGTGCAGCAGCACGGTTTCCTTATTCTTATGATGATCTTATTTGACTATTATATGGCTACGGTTAGGTTCTGGAACCTGATACACTAATGCACCTACTTTTTGTATGTTTTCTTAGCGCGTACAAGTGCATGTTTATGTCCTTTGCTAATCTGCAGATTTACTAGAGTTGATGTGAGTGGATGTTAATTGGCAATGTACTTTGCACTTTATGATGTATATCCTTTTGCTATGTACGTTTTTATAACCTGCCTTTTCCTCTTGTCGTGCCCATGTTTTTTTTTTACACTTCAATAAAACGAATAAAAAATAAATTGTGTGATTACATGCAATCTTAAGATTGCACACACTGTTTAATGCAATGCCATAGCACAGCATTGGTCATGGTTATCAGCACTCAATTGCTTCAGACTGCAATGGCTTCCTGGAACATTGGAGCACTGATCGAATGGCAAGTAAGGGCCCTCCCACAGTCCTCTCAGCTATTTGGGACACCGCAATTTCTTTGCGGTGGCCCCGATCAGCCCATTGAGCTATCTGGAAAGTAAATTGCCGACATTCAGATGTCTTTAACCCTTTAGATGCCACAAAGATGATTGGGACATCAGCCTGATCGGCAATGGACCCACTGGTATAAGGGGAGATCTAGCCAAATGCCAATGGGGACCTCACTGACACAATGTTTAGGTTGCATGAGAGGGATGATTGGTTCCTATTTAAGATGGCCATACACATGATGGCTATCGGCAGTATGAATTTCCATCTCTCCGATCTCTCCATACACACTTGTTTCGGCAGATCATGTGGTCATAATGGTGAGGCGTATACTGCTGCCATACTCTGGTTACTGCTTATCTCAAGATACAGGCAGCTGAAACCCAATATGCCTGATCATTCCCTCCCAACTTAATCTGTCATGGAAGAGTTTGGCAAATTTAGAATGTGTATTGAGGCTTGACGGTTATATTCACTACATGACCTGTTGTGATGACATGAACTGAAAGCTAGGACTCCAGTTTGAGCCAGATAGCTGATGTATCTTGCTTACTAAATCTACCTTAAAGGGGAACTCCAGTGGAAAACAAGTGTTCAAATCAACTAGCGCCAGCAAGTTATACAGACTTGTAAATTACTTATATTAAAAAATCTTAACCCTTCCAGTACTTATCAGCTGCTGTATACTACAGAGAAAACTATTTCCAGTCTACCAGTGCTCTGCTGACACCGCTGTCCAGAGTAGAAGCAAATCAACATAGCAAACCTGTCCTGCTCTGGACAGTTCCTGACATGGACAGAGGTGTCAACAGAGAGCACTGTGGTCAGTCTGGTAAGTATACAGCAGCAAAGTTCTTTGTTCAGCTGCTGTATACTACAGAGAAATTTTTAAGTTCTTTCCAGTCTGACCAGTGCTCTCTTCTGACACCTCTGTCCATGTCAGGAACTGTCCAAAGCAGGATAGGTTTACTATGGTGATATGCTTCTAATCTGGACAGTTCCTGACATGGGCAGAGGTGTCAGCAGAGAGCACTGTTAGACTGGAAATAACTACACAACTGGTATAGAGGAGCTAAGTACTAGAAGGGTTAAGATTTTTAAATAGAAGTAATTTAACAATCTTAACTTTCTGGCACCAGTTGATTTGAGCTGGCATAGCATTGATCAGTATATGGGGTTTAAATAATAATAAAATGTTTCCTTAAAAAAAAGTTATTAAATGTGAATAGGTCCCTCCCCTAGTAAGTTTGAATCCCCCCCCCCCCCCCCCCCAATTTCCATTATTTTTTATTTCTTATTACATTTTATTTAAAATAATCATGTGGTACTGCTGCGTACGTAAGTGTTCAAACAATTAAAATATAAGGTTAACTAAACCCCCAAGGTTGATGGCGTACATGGAAATAAAATACCAAAGTACAAAATTGTGCATTTTTGGTCACTTCATATACCATAAAAATAAAGTGATTATAAAGTCCCATCAAAACAAAAATGGTACCAACAAAAACTGCAGACCACAGCGCAAAAAAAATGAGCCCTCAAAAAACCTGTATGCCAAAAATAAAAATTTATAGGGGTCAGAAGATGACCACTTTAAAAATACAGACTTTGGTGCATGAAGTAATTTTTTGTAGTAATATAAAATACCTACATAACTTGGGTATCTTTTTAACCATATGGACCTACAGAATAAAGATGTAACTTTTACCAAAAAGTGCACTGCATAGAAACTGAAGCTCTAGAAAGTTGGCAAATGGCTTTTTTTTAAAAAAATTTTCACACCCCCAAAATTTGTTGCGCCGCAGATTGTTAGAAGTGTCATTAGAACTAAAATCGGTGATGCAAAAAACAAGCCCTTATATGGGACTGTAGGTGAAAAATTGAACGAGTTATGATTTTTTTTGAAGGGGAGGAGGGAAAACGAAAGTGCGAAAATAGTTTTGAGTCCTTAACTCCTTGGAAGGAGGGTGTACCTATACGCCCTCAGTCCACTACCTTTCTATAACTCGAGGGACATGCCATGGCCCCGCATCATAGCTGGTCGGGCCCGGCCTCTAACAGCCGGGACCCATGGCTAATAGTGCGTGGCACTGATCGCGGTGCTGCGTTCTATTAACCCTTTAGATGCGGTGTTCAAAGTTGAACTCCCCATCTAAAGTGAAAGTAAAGCACTGCCGGTTAGCTCAGGGGGCTGTTCGGGATCGCAGCATCCCGAACAGCTTACAGGACAGCAAGGAGGGTCCCTACCTGCCTCCTTTTGCTGTCCGATTGACGAATGACTGCTCAGTGTATGAGATCCAGGCATGAGCAGTCAAGCGGCAGAATCATTGATCAATGGTTTCCTATGAGAAACCAGTGATCAATGTAAAAGATCAGTGTGTGCAGTGTTATAGCCCCCTATGGGAGCTAGAACACTGCAACAAGTGGAAAAAAAGTGAATAAAGATCATTTTAACCCCTTCACTAACAAGTTTTAATCACACCCCCACCCCTTTTCCCAATTAAAAAAAAAACAGTAAATAAAAATGAACATGTTGTATCGCAGTGTGGAAATGTCCGAATTCTAAAAATATATTAATTAAACTGCACGTTCAATGGCGTGTTCGCAAAAAATACTAAGTCCAAAATGGCGTATTTTTAGTCACTTTTTATATTATGAAATAAAAAGTTAAAGTCCGATCAATACAGAAATGGTACCGCTAAAAACTTCAGATCACGGCCAGGGCTGTGGAGTTGGTAGATAAATGTTCCAACTCCGGAGTTTTCTGTACTCCCGACTCCTCTGTATTAATATGCAAATGTATTTTATACATTCCTTGAAGGAAAGAAAGGCAACATACATGTCGTTACCACAGGACTACTGGCTGGGAAGCCAAGAGTCTACTGTATTGAACAGTTTGTGTGCTGATCTGCTGCTGAAGATGGGGCAGTGGGAGGATCCAGGAAGGGGCATTTATTATAAAACATGATTTCCCTAGTAGAATCCCATAGTCAAGTTTAAAGGGGTACTCCACCCCTAGACATCTCATCCCCCTATCCAAAGGATAGGGGATAAGACGTCAGATCGCCGGGTCCCGCTGCTGGGGACCCCCGGGATGCGGCACCGTGCTTTCATTACTAAACAGAGTTCACTCTGTGCATAATGATGGGCGATACAGGGGATGGAGCAGTGTGACATCATGGCTCCGCCCCTCGTGACATCACGGGCCGCCCCCTTAATGCAAGTCTATGGCAGGGGGCATGATGACCCCCCCATGCCCCTTCCCATAGACTTGTATTGAGGGGGCGGGCCGTAACATCATGAGGGGCGGAGCCGTGATGTAACGATGCTCCGGCCCCTGTATCGCCCGTCATTACGCACAGAGTGAACTCGCTCTGTGCATTAATGAATGCGGTGCCACAGTGGCGATCCCGGGGGTCCCCCAGCAGCGGGACCCCGGCGATCTGACATCTTATCCCCTATCCTTTGGATAGGGGATAAGATGTCTAGGGATGGAGTACCCCTTTAAGCTAACAATCTAGTTTACAAGTTTTTATAGCCTTAGCTGAATAGCAGCAGTTTTTCAAATGGTTTACAGCTTCAGTTTTGAACTATTGACCCTCCATTCCCTTCACTTATACAAGTTTCTCTAGTCCTGCAAAAAACATATTTCCTTAGTCCCTTATCAGTGAGAGGCTAGGTTACCCATGGGTTCCCTGTAAGGCTGGGTCACGGTTTTAGGTCCGGTTGTAAAAGCGCATACGGCGCAAAAATGAGCCGACCGGACCGAACGTTTCACTCCGGTCGGCTCATTGAAATGAATGACATACGGGAGCGCATACGGTTACATACGGGAGCGCGAGCTTTTAGCTCCCTCCTGCCGTATGCGCTCCCGTATGGGACAAAACGTAGTGTGGACCCAGCCTAACAGAGAACACAACACTATGGAAAGTAGAAGTATTGCTGCTCCTAATTGTGCGTTGTGTGCCATATAGTAAAGCACATGAAAAGCATGCTTCTTCACCGTCACTTAACGTGTTCGTTTTGTGGTTACATGAGGCACTGCATGCATTGATCTTTATTCTTACAGTAGAGAAGTCATTAATTATAACTTCTTGTGAATTGGGACATTTAAACTTGCGTTTTTTTTTTTTTTTTTTTTTATTCCAATCTAAATTTAGTCGGAGTCTGTGCATTGTTTGCCGACTCCAGGTACCCAAAATTTCGTCCGACTCCACAGCCCTGATCACGGCGCAAAAAATGAGCCCTCATACCACCCCATACGCAGAAAAAAAATTAAAGGGGTCAGAATGACTATTTTAAACGTATTAATTTTCCTGCATGTATTTATGATTTTTCCAAAAGTACGACAAAATCAAACCTATAGAAGTAGCTTATCATTTTAATCGTAAGGTGTCATTTTTACCGAAAAAATGTACTGCGTAGAAACGGAAGCCCCCAAAAGTAACAATGGCATTTTTTCTTAAATTTTGTCGCACAAGTCCTTACATAAAAAAGAGCTGCTGGGAGCTTTAAATCAGTCTATGTAGAGGACAGGAGCTTCTTGAGGGTCCTGTACAGTACACACAATGTCCTAAAAGTAACATGAAACCACCCTCTGCTGCCCAAAGGATCAGCTAACTGTGGCACAGGTAAATAGTACAGGAAATTTAGTACCACCCTGTACTGTAGGGGGCGCTACCAGACAGGAGTTCAGTGCATACACTTCAGTAATACAGGTATTTTACCAGTAAAATTGCCCATTCTATCTGGTCGGTTCTTCCGGCCATTGACAGGTATCACAGATCTGGACTGTCTGTAGCATTGTATGTTGAGTCTGGTTTCAGGTTATAATGGTCCAGAAAAGACCATTGTAAATTGAGGGATCACTGTACTATGTAATGCAAAACACCCCTGCCTGATGTGTGCCCCACAGGGGAGGGAAAATTCACATGGTATAACTTTCTCTACGATGGTGATCTCCTTTTTATGGAGCTGAGAGAAAAAAAACAGGAGATGGGTGGGGTAGGATATCTATGGCATTTATCCCAAGTGTGGAGGCTGAGTATGTGGTTGCTGAATGCCTTGTGGCCCTTTTGACTTGAGGGTAGGGCTGGGCGGTATACCGGTTCATACCGAAATTTTTGTGCTGCACAATATGAATTTTTTTTCGCAATACCGGTTTGGGTCCCTCCCCCCTCGGGCATGAATGATCAGCCCGCTGCGCTGTCCCGTTGGCTGTCCGGGCATGCTGGGAGTTGTAGTTTTGCAACAGCTGGAGGTCCACAGGTTGGAGAACACTGGCGTACAATATAGAGTTCCAGCGCTGGTGGCCCGCAACAAAGAGGGCGGCAGTGCTTGCGGACGACATGTGAGTAGTACCCCGCTGGGCTGATATTTAGTGTTTGGGGGGGGGGGGGGGGTCACATGACAGAACAGCGCTGGCGGGTCACATGATTTGGGGGGGTGAAAGTAATTACCGTATATACCGTGGAACCGCCATAAGTTACAAAAACACTGATACACATTTTTGGTCATACTGCCCAGCTCTACTTGAGGGCTGCACTCGAAGTTTCTATGTGATCTGTTTGACCACCTCTAAGATAATGGATTGGTACCTACAACATGAGGACTCATCACCTATCTTTTGTAGACAGTAATATTACTGGTACTATGTTCGTTGACTCACATACTTTGCATGCAGCGATCAGTCAGGTAGTGAGAACAGGCTTGTACTTCTAGAACAGTAAAGGGGAACAATCCATGAAACGTTGGGCATTTCACACTGTCATGTTTCCCTCACATAAAAGGCAGATGACATTTCAGGTCACCCTGCTGATCCTGGTCTGGAAACATCACTGTCACACCCGGGTGACCCTGTGGTTCAGGGGCTTTCTCTACATTCTGTAGCTTCATAATGCTGACCTCTTCCAGAGCAGCAGAACCACCCGGGGCCTCTCCTGTTTCCACCACCATGTAGAGCAAAACCCAGGGTCGGCCTAAATCTGTATCACCCTATGGAAATCTACTGGTTGTGCCCTCGTATGTGTTCAGCATAATACAGCTGGCACTTTCTGCTTGTGCCATCCAGTGGACGGAGCGATGTCCACCTGTGGCTGCATTAGATAAATGGACATAGTTGTCTTCATTTGCAGCAATGGGATAAGAGGTATTGCATGTTTCCTTACAGTTCTGAGATTTGTACATTAACCAGAGCTAAATCTGGGGCTCATTCTTCTAGCTTACAAACATCAGATCCATTGGAGTAAGGTCTTAAGTTTTCGGTGAATTTCTCTTCCTATTGTGTAAAATGTTGGCCTGTATTTGTGGGAGGGGCCGGACTTAAAGAACCCGCGGCACAGTCCTGTCCTTACCACGTAGGTTCTTCACTGCGGCAGTAATGGCACAATTTACACTGCATAGTTAGTGTAAGGGTATAAATCTTATGCTGAGTATTAAGTGTATTAGATGCATAGTTGTATCAGGAGTGTTTCACCAGTCATGTGCACTGACCACAAATTATTTTATTTTTTCTCATTACAGGGAAGTCTTCACTAACCATCCAGTTTGTTGAAGGACAGTTTGTGGACGCCTATGATCCAACAATAGAAAACAGTAAGTTCCTGATAAAATATGGGTTTGACTTATTTCCATTGTTTCAAAACTTTAAAGGGGTTATTGGCTTAAAATCCCCCATTCTTCTCTATGGGAGAGCTGAAGTGCTGTACCCTCGTATCTCCGAGTCTCCCATAGAGATATGTGGAGGGGATGTGGCCAGGCAGATTGACGGGGATCCCAGCAGTTGGACCCATTGCCCCGCACCCCCCCCTCCCCCCCCCCCCAAACTCATCAACATACGATGCTTTTGTATGTCGGGGCCATCACATAAACAGCTATCCGGCAGCGCTGGCTGCTTCAGCTGCCACAGGATAGCCATTTACGTTGCCCCGTGTGGTCCTCTGACTATCCCTTACCGGTCCTCGGGTCTCCGGCGCGTCCTCTTTGAGATCCTCTGCATAGTCAGCGCTCTCCATTGTCATCATCACGTCGCTACACATGCCGTCCCGTCTTCCAATAGAAGCGGCGTGCGCAGCGAAGATGCCGGGGAAGCAGAGGCCTTGCCGTGGCATCGGACGCACGACAGTGGTGGAGGGCGACATCCAGGGCAGCGGTGACGGTCCAGAGCAGTGGGGACAGGTGAGTACACCTTCCTCTACCAGTGGTCTTCAACCTGCAGACCTCCAGATGTTGCAAAACTACAACTCCCAGCATGCCCGGACAGCCAACGGCTGTCCAGGCATGCTGGGTGTTGTAGTTTTGCAACATCTGGAGGTCCGCAGGTTGTAGACCACTGTCCTATACTTTACATTGCACGGATCCCTCAACATACGATGGTTTCAACAAACGATGGTCCCTTTGGAACGGATTACCATCGTATGTTGAGGGACCACTGTAATGTATCCTCTTTCCAAAGAATAAGGGGAGAAGTGTTAAAGCTGGACTAGACTACTCCTTTTAAGACCAAGCCAATAAGGCTTTCCTATTTAAGGGGTTATCTGCGGGGAGAAAGTGATACTTTTCCTTCTGGTGCACCAATTCTGCCTTCCTCAATCTTAGAAATATCATTGCATACAGGCAAAACTGTACCTGTGTGCAGTGATCAATGGTAGCACGACATAGCTGCAATTTGTGACCATGTGCAGGTGCGTTTTTATGTGATTGTGATGCAGTAACCTCCTCCCATATGGTAGGTGCAAGTTAGAGATGAGTGAACTTACAGTACATTCGATTCGTCACGAACTTCTCGGCACGGCAGTTGCTGACTTTTCCTGCATAAATTAGTTCAGCTTTCAGGTGCTCCGGTGGGCTGGAGACTCTTTCCTTGGACTGTATCCACCTTTTCCAGCCCACCGGAGCACCGGAAAGCTGAACTAATTTATGCAGGAAAAGTCAGCAACCGCTGAGCTGAGAAGTTCGTGACGAATCGAATTTACTGTAAGTTTGCTCATCTCTAGTGCAAGTACAATGCTGAAGAGATTCTTCTGCTAACCTCATGCCCTGAGGAGAGCAGGTCACAGCCCATGGGGGTTTAGTTGTTGCTGTACAAAACATTCCCTTTCCAATGAGTAATATTTAGCCTGAACAACATATTGATGGCAAACTCTCTGACCTCTTAAAGCTGGTGCCATGCCAAGCTCACCTTTGAGCCACCTGGCTGTTTGCCATACATTGCCTGCAATAAAAGGGTGAAAAAACACACAACTCGGTGCCATTTCATCATCTTAATTTCTGTCTTCCTGAACATCGCTTAATAGCAAAATGCCCTCCTCCTGGTTCCACCTTCTGTTACAAAGGTCCCTGGGTTATGACTATTTCAGTTTGGGTTCTGAAGGAAAATGAAGGGTGGAAGAATATTGAGTCATGTGAGAGAACACTTGGCTCTTCCACTGGTCTCCAGTAGTCACGTATGTGTATATGGGCACATCGCAGCAGTGCAGTAAACAGATGTAGAGCACTGGAGCGGTGGCACAGATGCTGTTGGTGTATTTGAAGGGGGTGAAAACTCAGTATTGAGCATGCTGCTTATTTGGTCCATGCAGAGTGTCCAAACCCCTGCCTCACCCCCATCCACATGTTTTCTACTGTGTATTACAGTGCTCCATGCTTATAGCCCTAAATCCAGTATCTAGCCCCAGTCACTGTACAGCTTATTTCCCCAGTCAGATCACTATGCCAGTGAATAACATCCAGCCAAGAGGCATTCTATAAGAGGGGGGTGGGGAGTACAAATGGAGAGATTTATTAATTCTTTGATCTCGTAATAAAATCTGCCAGTGTGAACGAGCACTGTTTCCTGCTGCAAGTTTGGGGGCAGGAGAGGTTAATGTTGGTCACCCACTTTCAGTAACACTTAGACAAACACTGGTTTAAGGCTACAGCCCTCCCCATACACAATATTCAGCATGGCTGATTGTTCATGTAACCTCTAAGAGGGGGTGAACAAAGCTGGATCCACAGTTCTGGTGCCAGCTTACCTCTCCAAGGGAAGCATTGGACATTTGAAATAAAGCATGCACAGTCCTTTCACATGACATTGAGGATTGGGTGGTCACAATACTCTTAAGACAGTCCAGAGACGGTGGGTTGTGCAGCTTTGTCTAAAGCGCATGGGCAAATTTGGGCCAGCCAGGCCAAAAGTTTAGCTTTACAAATGTTTTTTTTCTTCTGCTTGGTCCTAATGTAGCCTGCTTTTTTTTAATATTTTGCAGCATTTACCAAACAGATATCAGTGAATGGACAAGATTACCAGCTCCAATTAGTTGATACTGCTGGACAAGTAAGTATATGACTGTTAAGGTCAGTGTTCCCTTTTAAAGGGCTATTCTGAGTTAAATACTTAGCCCACAGCCACAGGATAGGGGATAAGTGTCAGCTCTCTGGGGTGTGACGTATCCAACCCCCCCCCCCCAATGATCTCCAGATTGTTACCCTGAGTCTCTGAAGGAAGCAGTGAGTCACGCATGATCGCCCCCCCACTTGATTGATTCTGAGAGCTGCTGGAGGTGGGCAACCATTGTACAATCTTCAGCAGCTGTATAGATAATAAATGGAGTGGCGAGTCACACACATGCTGCTGCTAAAAATCACAGACACTGGGGACCACTGGGCAGTCTGTGATTGTAAACATCCCCCATCTTTACCTGTGATCTGACACTTTTCACTTACCATCAGAATATATTTAAAGGGGTACTCCGGTGCTTAGACATCTTATCCCCTATCCAAAGGATAGGGAGTAAGATGCCTGATCGTGGGAGTCCTGCCGCTGGGGACC
This sequence comes from Hyla sarda, assembly GCF_029499605.1. Lineage (NCBI taxonomy): Eukaryota > Metazoa > Chordata > Amphibia > Anura > Hylidae > Hyla > Hyla sarda. The sequence continues at coordinate 68,263,715 of NC_079193.1, forward strand.
CCCGTGATCTTGCACACGGCACCCCGTTTATAATCAGTCCCCAGAGCATGTTCGCTCCGGGTCTGATTACCGGCGTCCATAGGGCCGACAGCATGTGACATCATGCCTCCGCCCCCGTGTGACGTCACGCTCTGCCCCTCAATGCAAGCCTATGGGAGGGGGCGTGACAGGTCAAACATGCTCCGGGGACTGATTATAAATGGGGTGCCACATGCAAGATCACGGGGGTCCCCAGCGGCGGGACTCCCGCGATCAGGCAAAGGGAGAACCCCTTTAACCCCTTAACGACGCAGGACGTATATTTACATCCTGTGCCGGCTCCCGCGATGTGAAGCGGGATCGCGCCGCGATCCCGCATCATATCGTGTCGGTCCCAACGCTAATCAACGGCCGGGACCCGCGGCTAATACCACACATCGCCGATCGCGGTGATGTGCGGTATTAACCCTTTAGAAGCGGCGGTCAAAGCTGACGCCGCTTCTAAAGTGAAAGTGACCCGGCTGCTCAGTCGGGCTGTTCGGGACCGCCGCGGTGAAATCGCGGCATCCCGAACAGCTGACCGGACACCTGGAGGGCCCCTACCTGCCTCCTCGGTGTCCTATCGGCGAATGACTGCTCCGTGCCGGAGTTCCAGGCAGGAGCAGTCAAGCGTCGATAACACTGATCACAGGCGTGTTAATACACACCAGTGATCTGTGTAAGAGATCTGTTTGTGCAGTGTTATAGGTCCCTATGGGACCTATAACACTGCACATTTTTTTTAAAAAAGTGTTAATAAAGGTCATTTAACCCCTTCCCTAATAAAAGTTTGAATCACCCCCCTTTTCCCATAATAAAAAATAAAAGTGTAAAAAAAAATAAACATATGTGGTATCGCCGCATGCGTAAATGTCCGAACTATAAAAATATATCATTAATTAAACCGTACGGTTAATGACGTACGTGCAAAAAAGCGTATTTTGGTCACTTTTTATACAATTAAAAAATGAATAAAAAGTGATCAAAAAGTCAGATCAAAACAAAAATCCTACCGGTAAACTTCAGATCAGAGCAAAAAATGAGTCCTCATACTGCCCTGTACGTGGAAAAATAAAAAAGTTAAAGGGGTCAGAAGATGACATTTTTAAACGTATAAATTTTCCTGCATGTAGTTTGATTTTGTTGCACTTCTGGAAAAAATCATAACTTATATAAGTAGGGTATCATTTTAACCGTATGGACCTACAGAATAATAAGGTGTAATTTTTACCGAAATATGCACTGCGTAGAAACGGAAGCCCCCAAAAGTTACAAAATGGCTTTTTTTTTTTTCCGATTTTGTCACGCAATGATTTTTTTTCCCCGCTTCGCCGTAGATTTTTGAGCAAAATGACTAATGTCACTGCAAAGTAGAATTGGCGACGCAAAAAATAAGCCATAATATGGATTTTTAGGTGGAAAATTGAAAGGGTTATGATTTTTAAAAGGTAAGGAGGAAAAAACGAAAGTGGAAAAACCCGGAGTCCTTAAGGGGTTAAGGAATGGTATGTAGCAGTGGCAAAACTATAAGTTTTTTTTAAATGGCAACTATTAAATTCAGGCTATGTCAATTATGGGGGTGGGGGGGTTGTGGTAAATATCTAACTAGACATGAACAGCTGCATACAGGTGACAATAGACTGTGATGGGAGATCCTTGTGTTTTCGTCTTCACTGTGCAGTGTATTCTAATACATAACTGGGTTTGATGTCCCTGTGAGCTGCTGTGCTGGGTTTCAGATGGTCGGCAGTGTGTTGCAGGTTAATGTCTCATCTGATCTCCACTGCATTGGTAATTGTGGTGACTGGCAGTGATTAGATCTGTTCCCATGGAAACAGGGATGTCCTGATCTTCCTGAATTTATGTGAAATATTTGGTAATTGTATGTGTACATTTTTTTTTTTTTCTCTTTTCTTTTAGGATGAATTTTCAATTATTCCTCAGACCTACTCCATAGACATTAATGGATACATCCTTGTATACTCGGTCACCTCCATCAAAAGGTATATTTTGTCTATGGGTGGTTCCTTTAGCAGATATGTTGTATATGACAATTGCAGTTTTTTGATAGGCTGCAAAATGAATCTGTTGTGTGTTCTGGGGCTGTTGACACGTAGCAGTTTCAGTGAGTTTTTACTCTGATTGTAGCACTTTCTCTGCTTGAGAGTACAGACTATTCCAATAACTGATGCAGTAAACAAACTTTACAATTAATCAAACAGGTCAGTTTTTCCGATCGCCTAGAATACAAACACAATGGGGAGATTTATAAAACCTTTGTAGAGGGAGAGTAGTGTAATTGCCCATAACAACCAGATTCCAGCTTGTATTCAGAGGCCTTTAAAATATGAAGTAGCAAACCTGGTTGCCATGGACTACATCTTTCTCCACCGAGGTCTTGATAATTCTCCCCAATTTAACTGCAACGTGAGAACACCACATTAGGGCTTTTTATTTTTTGTGAGGGGGTGATGTATCCTGTGGATAGGATTAACTTATCCCTATTCATGGGATATAGGCTAAGTAGCTGATCGTGCTGGGACCCCCTGCAATCTCCAGGACTGGACCTGGCGCTCAGTGAGGAATACATGCTTCAGACATCATGCGCTCCATTCATTTCTTTGTGGAGTGCCTATAAGACTTGAGTACAGCACTCTGACATCATCGGGGCTCCCATAGAAATGGAGCACGTGCCGTCTACCGGTAGATGACTCCTCAGAGCTGGGTTCCCATCCCGGAAATCACGGGCAGTCCGTCCTCCAATCAGTTACTTATCCTCTATCCTGTGAATAAGCTAGTTCAGTGAGCTGTTCCAGACACCACGCCCCCTCCCAAAGGCTTGCGTTGCTTGCTTGAGTGTGCCGTCACGACGGGGCTTGGCCGTGAAATCACAATACTCCGGCCCCTGTATCTCCCATCAGCCATGGAGCATTCTTTGCTCCATGCAATTGGTGAATGGGGGTGCTGCATGAGAGATCATGGGGGATCCCAGCAGCAGGACCCCTGTGATCAGACATCTTATTCTCTGCCCCTAAACATCTTCTACACTATCCAAAGGATAGAGTACCCCTTTAAGGGGTTAAAGGAACTCCAGCAAACGTTTACTTCTCCCCTAGCCAGGGGCGTTGTGTCCTGAACAGCCCACTGAACTAGCCGGTATGTCTTTTCTCCAGTTTTAAACGCTGCAATCAACTTTGATTGCGGCTTCTAAAGGGCTAATGCCGGACATCTGCACAGTCGGCGATATCCGGTATTAGCTGCGGGTCCTGGTTGCTGATAGCCGGTGTTTCCGGTTGCTATGAAACCCACTGAGTTCCTGAGCGCGCTTCATATAACGTGAGTGAGCAATGGACGTAAATTTACATCCATTGTCCTTAAGTAGTTAAGGCTGTGCACATCATGTTTAGAGTGAGCCAGTAGATGTTAAACCACCTGTCAAATAAGCTGAAGGGTTGTTTTATTTTTTTATTTACTTTTTTTTTTTTTTTCATAGCAACAAATAACATGTCGGCTTCATCTTTAATGAGCTCTGGCAAAATGAAAGCTGAGCTGTGATTGGTTGCTATGGGAAAATGGCACAATTTTTAGCCTTGGGCAGATCAGACACTGTTAATAGTGTAAAGACTCTTCATGGATGGCACTACATGGAATATTATAGACTACAATTCAGATGGAGGGAGATGGGACACTCTTCTGGCCTCCAAGGTGCTGAAATAACCCAATGGCCTTTTTAAGCTATTTATGTACATTAAACTTTCTGTAAACACCGGCTATTACAACAGGCCCTAAAATGCATAGGTGGAGACCTATCAAAACCTCTCTAGAGGAAAAGTTGCTGAGTTGTCCATAGCAACCAATCTTTCATTTCTGAAAAGGCCTCTGAAAAATGAAAGAAGCGATCTGATTGCTATGTGCAACTTGTCAACTTGTCTTGATGATAAATCTCTTCCTCCCCCTCCCCCCAATAGTATTTTTAGATATGGGATGAAAATTCATGAAACTATGCAGTAGCAAGAGATTACCTTCTAGTAAAGAAAATGTTCATTAACAGATATAGCGACAACGGGGTTTATTTAAACCTGTCCGACTACCTCATGCTACTGAAAAAAACACAAGTACACACCCCATGTCTGATTTCTCCTATATACATGTGGTGGTAGGGAAGTGACCCATCCTATCTCCCCCCCGACCTACAATGGCCCAGACATACAATTGTTTTAACATACGATGGTCTCTCAGAGGCCATCGCATGTTGAAGGCAGCATCAACATACGATGCTTTTGTATGTCGGGGCCATCGCATAAACAGCTATCCGGCAGCGCAGACTGCTTCAGCTGCCACCAGATAGCTGTTTACGGTGGTCCGCTGACAATCACTTACCGGTCCTCGGGGCTCTGGTGCGTCCTTTTCAGGATCCCCTGCATCGTCGGCGCTCTCCATTGTCATCACGTCGCTGTGCACGTTGTCCTGTCCAATAGGAGCGGTGTGCGTAGCGACGTGAGGGCGAGAATGCCAGGGAAGCAGAGGCCTTGCCGGAGCATCGGGGACACGTGAGTATAACCTCCAATACCAGTGGTCTTCAACCTGTGGAACCTCCAGATGTTGCAAAGCTACAACTCCCAGCATGCCCGGACAGCCGTTGGCTGTCCGGGCATGCTGGGAGTTGTAGTTTTGCAACATCTGGAGGTCTGCAGGTTAAAGACCACTGGTAGAGGAAGTTGTACTCTCCTGTCCCCACCGCTCTGGACCATGCTGGGTGTTGTAGTTTTGCAACATCTGGAGGTCTGCAGGTTAAAGACCACTGGTAGAGGAAGTTGTACTCTCCTGTCCCCACCGCTCTGGACCATGCTGGGTGTTGTAGTTTTGCAACATCTGAAGGTCCGCAGGTTGTAGACCACTATACTTTACATTGCAGGGATCCCTCAACATACGATGGTTCATTTGGAACTGATTACCATCATATGTTGAGGGACCACTGTACCTTCTATACTACTCTAGGAAAGCCTGTATAAATCTGTAGTTACTGATCTTATAAATAATGTTACTCTTAATCTGAGTAAAGCGCATATGTGGTCATGGTTCATTACTTGATGAAAATTTGGCATTTTTAAGCACTCCTATGACATAATCAAAGCCAGATAAAACTTCAAATGGGAACACTGCTGTACTATTCCAGTTTTTGTTTAGTAACCAGTCTCTTCTCTCTTCAGTTTTGAAGTGATTAAAGTTATTCATGAGAAACTGTTGGATATGGTGGGCAAAGTCCAGTAAGTTGTTGATCCTTTTTTTATAATATCGGTCATGATGGGTTCTTTTCGGCACCTCAACTGACTTTAGATCTTTTTCAGGGTTCCTATAATGTTGGTTGGAAACAAAAAAGACTTGCACATGGAAAGGTAAGTTACTGTCTGTGTTGCCTCACTTCCGTTTGTGTAGTGTATGGAGTATTCTTGGCCACGGTGGAAAGACCAAAGTAATTGTGGGTGCAGAAGTCTTATGGCTTATTCAAATTTTAATAGCGGAAAGGGTATATAACAAAGGGTAGAAAATTTAAATGGTCAGGTAGATAGAAAATATAACGAATGTAGCATTAACAGCTATCAATAACCTTTGTATAACCTGTATTTAAAGGGGTACTCCACCCCTAGAATCTTATCCTCTATCCAAAGGATAGGGGATAAAATGTCTGATTGTGGGGACCCTGCCTCTGGGACCCCCTTGATCTCTGTTTAGAATGCTGGGTGCAGACCGCTGGGGTTGTGACATCACGGCCACGCCCCTCATGACGTCACACCATGCAGCCTCAATGCAAGTCTATGGGAGGGAGCGTGGCAGCCGTCATGTCCCCTCTCATAGACTTGCATTGAGGGGGTGTGGTGTAACATCAAGAGGGGCGTAGCCGTGACGTCATGACCCCAGCCGCCCACTTCAAGCGTCCGTAACCAAATGTTCCGAATGCTGGGCAGCAGAGTACCCCCTTTTTTTTTTTTTTTTTTTTTTTTTAAGGGCTATCCAGGTTTAGGAAAAAAATACAGCCTCTGTCTTCCAAAAAACAAAACCACTCTTGTCCTTGGGTTAAGGCGTTCACTTCAGTTTTTGTGGCATTACAGCTTGGTTCCACTAGAGTGGCGCTGTTTATCAGAGCAGCACTTTGTTTGTTTTTGGGGGGTGGTGGTTCAACCTACAGAAACATTTCCAATAAGGCCATTCAGCTCTGTCTGGACAAATAACCCCCCCCACCCCCCACATCACTTATGATGTGACTGAGCAGCATCGACATGGATTTTTATGGATTAGTCAAGATGTGTATTTCGCAGCAGTACACTCCATTATAACGTGGTATTTACAGCAGATCCACTCCCTTCCCATATAGCTGTCAGGTATACGTTGAATAGCTCCCTGTGTGAAGTACCTTGTAGGAATTAACCTTTTAAGGACTCGGCGTTTTTCCATTTTCCTTTTTTCCTCCTTACCTTTAAAAAATCATAACTTTCAATTTTGCACCTAAAAATCCATATGATGGCTTATTTTTTGCACCACCAATTCTACTTTGTAATCACATTACATTTTACCCAAAAATCTGTCGCAACGGGAAAAAAAATCATTGTGAGACAAAATAGAACAAAACGACATTTTGTAACTTTTGGGGGCTTCCATTTCTACGTAGTAAATTTTTCGGTAAAAATGACACCTTATCTTCTGTAGGTCCATACGGTTAAAATGATACCCTACTTATATAGGTTTGATTTTGTCGGACTTCTGGAAAAAATCATAACTACATGCAGGAAAATTTATACGTTTAAAATTGTCATCTTCTGACCCCTATAACTTTTTTTATATTTCCGTGTATGGGGCGGTATGAGGGCTCATTTTTTGCGCCGTGATTTGAAGTTTTTTAGCGGTACCATTTTTGCATTGATAGGACTTATTGATTGCTTTTTAATTTTTTCTTGATATAGTGACCAAAAATTCACCATTTAGGACTTTGGAATTTTTTTGCGCGTACGCCATTGACTGTGTGGTTTAACGATATATTTTTATAATTCGGACATTTCTGCACGCGGCGATACCACAGATGTTTATTTTTATTTACACTTTTCTTTTATGGGAAAAGGGGGTGATTCAAACTTTTAATAGGGAAAGGGTTAAATTATCTTCACTTTTTTTTTCCCTTTTTTTTTTTTTTTTTTTTTGTTATAGCTCCCATAGGGACCTATAACACTGCACACACTGATCTTTCACATTGATCACTGGTTTCTCATAGGAAACCAGTGATTGATGATTCTGCCGCTTGACTGCTCATGCCTGGATCTCAGGCACTGAGCAGTCATTCAGCGATCGGACAGCGAGGAGGCAGGTAGGGATCCTACGGCTGTCCTGTAAGCTGTTCGGGATGCCGCGATTTCACCGCTGCTATCCCGAACAGCTCCCTGAGCTAACCGGCATGCTTTCACTTTAGACGCAGCATTCAACTTTGAACGCCGCGTCCAAAGGGTTAATAGCGTGCGGCAGCGCGATCCGCGCGCTATTAGCCACGGGTTCCGGCCGTTGTTAGAGGCCGGGCCCAACGTTATAGATCGGGAGCGGACCCATGACATACCGGTACGTCATGAGTCCTTAAGGGGTTAAAAGCTGAAATCTGGTTAGAATGGGCAACAAGTAATTTGGTAGGCAGTCTACAGTCACTATCTCCTTTGCATCATTGGAGCAGTTTGACCTGGGCTGTAAAGTAAGGAGATTCATTATGTTATAGTTTAGAGGTCAGCGTGAAAATAAATGTTCTGACCTTTAAAAACCATTTAACACCCAGATTAATCAATCCTGGAACAAACTGTTCTGATTTGCCAATGGCAACCAATCACAGCTCAGCATTTTGTGATATAAAAGCTGAGCTGTGAATTTTGGGATTTACTATTTTTGGGGATTTTGTTAATCGGAGACAAACTGTTGGTTGCTGAAAGTCTGAATCTATGCATCTGGATGTCTTACAGAGTGATCAGTTTTGAAGAAGGCAAAGCCCTAGCAGAGTCATGGAATGCAGCTTTCTTGGAATCTTCAGCTAAAGAGAATCAGGTATGTAATTATGAGGGTTTGCAGGCCTTTGTGGAAGCTACCAGACTGAAGTAGTCAGTGGAGATTGATGTGATCTCCGCTACAAAAGTCTCGTGTGTGTGTTTAAATTTAAATTTTTTTTTTTTTTTAAATTACTCCTTCCCCCCCCCCCCTTCTCCTCCTATCTTCTCTCAAGTTCTGAAGCCAATTAAACTGTTCTCCATTTAGTACTGATATGTAGCTTAAATGATCGGCTATCTTCCCCGATATGGGGAAACTGCGATAACCCCCCCCCCAATTTTGCATACATCGACCCATTTCATGTCCACTGCCCATTTTACATTTCTACCTTTTTTTAAATTTCTATCTCCTCCTGTCTCATTACTCTGCCAGGGTGCCTACAGCTGTTGTCAAACTCCAACTCCCAGCATGCTCGGACAGCCTTTGTTGTAGTTTCGCAACAGCTGGCGGCACCCTGGTTGAGAAACCCTGACTTTTAGTATTTTAATTGTTTTTTACCTGCTCTGGCCTGCAGCGGCACACGGGAGCCAGATAATCGCAGGTTTTCCCAGGGGGCCGTATCGCAACTTGCAAAAGTCTCAATTTAATTGCTTTTGCAATATATTTCCATGTACTTCCAGCACAGATCAGGTTTTGGGGCCCACTGGCCTTTCACCTCATTGGCTAGAGCCCAGCACCTTCACCAGTTACTCCCTTCTATGTGCTAGTCACAACCTCTACCGCCTAATGGGCACAGGTTACCAGCGATATATGCAGTGCCATACCACATGCTAAACTGTTGACCTTTCACCAGGCCTGTGATTGGCTACAAAACACTGCTACTCTTCACTTCATAGTTTCATACCCCACTTCCACCAGTGTCATAAACTCTAATTTGCATTCAATACCTTGTTAACGTGACAATACCTCTTTATGCAGCCATGAGTGCATATCTTTTGTGCGCTTTCTTTAGCTTGGCTTTTTATCTTTTTTTTTGTTTTTTTTTTGCAGACTGCTGTTGACGTGTTTAAAAGAATAATCTTGGAAGCAGAAAAAATTGATGGTGTAGGTTCACAAGGGAAGTCTTCCTGCTCCGTAATGTAATTCCACTACATAAGCTGCGGACACTGGGAATATATTCTACTTGAATAAGCAAACTGCCTGTTCTACTTTAAAACTAGGCTCTTCTGGTAACCGCTCCCCCCTCCCAGCAGAAGTGTAAATGCTAGTAAAGCCTTGAGACCTCTTCTGGGATTGGAAAGGTTACACTGATAAGATAGGGATGGTCACAGCCGCCTTTTTGTTTTCTTTTTCTTTTTATTCAGATTCTTTAAAAATCTGACTTCTGTGCAGATACCTTACCATATTCAACTCTTCAATCACACATTTTCAATTTGTATATCATATTTCTTAAAATGGCCAATACTTTTACTGGCATTAATTTTTCAGTGTAGTTTGTTTATAATGTAATCACTTAAATGATACCTATTGTTACATTACCCTTAACCAGGCTTGAACGTCAGTGTTTCTTTCTCTGTTCAGTGTAAACTTGTAAATAAAACCGCTGCAGACCTTGTGCTTTGTTGTCTTCAGTTTTATCTGGAAGAAATCTGCTAACCAGCATCTCCTGTAAGCAGTCTAAACCAGGGTGCCTTTTAAAGGGGTACTCCTGTGAATAACAATTTTTCTTTATTTTTTTTTAAATCAACTTGTGCCAGAAAGTTGAACAGATTTGTAAATTACTTCTAATTAAAAATCTTAATCCTTCTGGTACTTATAAGCTGCTGTATGCTCCACAGGAAGGTCTTTCTTTTTGAATTTCTTTTTGTCTGGCTTCACCAGCTTAATTTACATATTCATAGTCTGACTCCACATCCAAGTGAAGCCCTGCCCCTGCACACGATTTACTCATTTAGCAAAGGATCTTCTGGGGAACATATCAAGTAAATGACCCCTTGTTGGACTCCTGTTCACCCACACTATAACCTAGTGTATTGGGTTTAGTGTGGGAAAGCAGGCTGACTGCTTTCCTTTTTCAGACCTTTTTTGTGCTGCCATAATGTCACAGCAAACCTATACACCACATATTGAAAATCTTAATTAAATACATAGTTTAGTTTTTTCAATCAGTACCTAAGACTTGTGACAGTTTACAGCATGCTTTCAAGTAGTAACACATCTAGCCTTCACCTATAAAGCAAAACCCCTTCAGGAATAACCTGCTCCCACCCCTGCCATGGTTATGACCTGTGAGCAGGCTGCATCCAGAGTCTTGCCAGTTCTCTCTGTTTTAAAAAAAATGGGTTATGTTTTGTGGCAATGTACTGATTCCACCAAAAATGTTAGTGAAGGGGGAAACGTAGCCCCTATACTGGCACCATTGCGCTGCCAAAAAAAAAACTTTAATTAAACATAACAAATATTCTGAAAAGACATAGTCCAACACTACAGCAATTAACTCTTAATGTATGTGAAAAATTGATATCTGATACTGCTTGAAGTGACATAATTTGTGGTAAAGTACAACTTGATATTACAGGTAAGCTTGCCCACTCTCCCATGTGCTTGTGTTTTTTTTTTTTTTTTTTAAATCTAGTTTAGACATCTGAACACCAGTGGATTACTTACCTAGCCCCTTAAACACAAGTTCATTAAGAGAAGTGATCCCTGTCTTGATGGGTCTCATAGGTGTCAGGAATCTGTTCTGATGACTATTTTGACAGGGCATGATAGGGGGGTGTAACAGGGTTGCATACATAGAGATGGCCTTTGGGAGAGGACATCTCTATGCGTGCCTTCCATTAGAAGCAGCCTACGATCTTCCTGGCATTTGTTAGTGGTATTAAAACTAAGCTTTTGGTAAGTTGTGCCTTTTTTTATTTTATGGTTCCTTAATTTTGTTCAAATATGTAATTGCTCTTTAAAACAGACAACTGACCATTTGCCCCCCCCCCCCCCCCCCCATCTTTATTGGCTGATTGAAGGAGTGCTCTGGGGAAGTTAAGAAAAACAACCCAAAGCCGCCGCCGCCACCATACAGTCAGCAGCACACACTGTACATGTGTTATTGCTTTTTTTTTATTTGAAAGAAAAACAAGAAATCATGCTATGCTCTGAATTGCAGCAGTCAGTGATTGGAGCTACAGCAGGCAAAGAGCAGCGTTATTTGTGGAGTTTTGACTGAGAATCTTCACAGGAGACACTGGCAAGATCCTCAGAGGGAGGGGAGGGGAGGTGTGGCTGTGAAGCCAGACAAGACAGAAATCGTGTGTCTTCCAAGGGGGTGGTGGCTAGTCTCAGAGGGCTTCGCACAAAGACTAGGTGGATCTGATAATGTCTTTCTCTCACTCCCTGCATGTAAGGAACAGCTGAAAGAGGGGAAACTGGTCTATAGAGCTAATGAATGTGAGCTATTTGTTTAGTGCCCCAGAGTACCCCTTAAAACTGTCAAATCTTGATTCTTGAGCCATGTACTTCTCTCCTGCTCAGTTACATTATCCCTCTGTGGGTTAACCTGGCTCTTTAAGGAGATTAACGCCTGCCGAATCGAGTCATGGAATCTACCCATTACCCCACTTTGTAAAAAGCCTGGATTTTATCCTGTTCAATCCCAAAGTAAATTTTGGCAGAACTAATAACCTGAGAAGATGACAAACTCCAAACTACTCAATCTTGTATATGTCCTTTTCCTTACTATAGTTTTGTACAAGAACAATCACTTGTATCTGTAAAAATATTAGAAATATCAGCAATTTGAACAGAATTGGGGCATACATTAGTGGTATAGTTAATCGTAAAAGTATGTGTCCTCCGTGCTAGCAAAATGTTTGCACAGGGTTAAACAAACTTGGTCACATCCAGGAGTCTCCTAGCCATTGAAATGGTAAGTAGGGCTAAAGCCCAAGCCTTTATATAGCTACTTCATCTGTGTATTCCACAATATGTAAAATGAAAATACTGTGCCTGAACAGGATATATCTATGGGACATCAGGTAACATCACTGTGCACACGATCCTACTTTAGTGATAGCATTTAATAACCTAAGACTGTGCTCACGTATAGTCTCACAAAAATGTAAACATGGACCAATGATATTAGTGCAACTGTTATCCTGTTTCTTAAAGGCCCCTGGGGCTATTTGTGCGGAAGGGTCATGAATATTCTGATTTGTGAAATCCATAGCACATGGGGTGTAGATGGGAACAATTTGCCTACATTACATTTGTTTTAGGCCTAAGATGCGTTTATTTCTTCTGGAAAATAATATGGAATTTTGCTCCTGGGCTTTATTTGTATTCAACAAGTCTGAGTAACAAATGTCTTTAATAGTGAATGTTTTATACAGAGAGCATTTACTTTGGAAACTCAAACAAGGGTAAATCAACAGATCGCAATGACTGAAATGTAATGTCTACTCTGCACACAAGAGTCATCATGCACCTGAATAAATTGGTTGGTAAACCATGCAACGCATACCATGGCAAAGAGCAGAAAAGCTTGTAGTGCTACTAAGTCGTCTTTCTACAAGATCCATGGGATGCATACCTGCTAAAATATGTATGTTAAAGGATTCCTGAACAACTTTATAACTGATGTTCTACTACTAAATTACATTTTAGGAAGAAAAAAATTATTTATTTTTTTACTTAAAGGGGCTATCTGGCAGGAATGGGTGGGGGTTGTAAATTATGTCCATTCTGCAAAAAAAAAAACACTCCAGAACCACTCTGGTGTCCTACTCTGGTCTCCATTTTGAATTTCTTCCTACTTCCAAGGCCAAAATATGGCTCACTGCAGGGGTCTTCTTCCTGGTACCTGGACTCAATGTGTCACACTGCTGCTCAGCCCCTTCACAGCTTAACCTTTTAGCAATCGCTAAAATCACAACATAAACCACCATGTCAGCACAAGAACAATACTTAGAGATTCAGTATTAGAATCTCAATTATCACTGATCTGGTGCATACACACTCTGGTCACTGGTACTAATTAAAAGCATATAGGTCTGCTCCCACAATTAGGAGACTAACTAGATAATAGGTCCAGGTAAGTATCAGTACTAGTGTTGAGCGGCATAGGCCATATTCGAATTCGCGAATATATGGACGAATATTCGTCATATATTCACGAATATTCGCATATTTGTAATATTCTCGATTTATTTTCGCATATGCGAAAATTGGCATATATATTAACATAAGCGACAATTCGCATATGCGAAAATTAGCATATGCAAATTTTTGCATATGAGAAAATTCGCACACCGGTCTCACACAGTAGTATTAGAGCCTTCTTTACACCACACAACCTGGAAGCAGAAAGGGATGATCACTGTGATGTGTACTATGAAAAAAAAAGTAAAAAAAAAAAATATACGAATATTCGCAATTACGAATATATAGTGCTATATTTGCGAATATGCGATATTCACGAATAAATTTCGCATTGCGAATATTCGCAAGCAACACTAATCAGTACTATAGGAAAGGAGGGATGCCTAAGGAGGTGCAAGGCCTAGGATTGATGGCCACTACCTATTAGACCCTAATACTATAGTCCCTATCCTAGGCGGATTTGAAAGTCCTTAGAAGGACGGCCGTGCTCCAGAACCTGCCCATACCGCTCCTTTCAATGCACTAAGGTATAGACCTTAAGGAGACTCCCTATCTCACTCAACAGTCCCTGTCGCTTGGGATGGGAGAAGGGTAAAATAACCTATTGCCACCAGAGAGAATTGATATGAATGGAGATGAGCGAAGTTACAGTGATTAGATTCTTCATGAACTGCTCGGCGGTTGATGACTTTAGCCTGCATAAATTAGTTCAGCTTTCAGGTGCTCCGGTGGCTGGAAAAGGTGAATACAGTCCTAGGAGAGAGTCTCCAGCCCACCGGAGCACCTGAAATCTGCACTAATTTATGCAGGTTAAAGTCAGAGCCAAGAAGTTTGTGACGTATCGAATTACTGTAACTTCGCTCATATCTAGATATGAACCCTATTTTCGATTCACCAACAAAGGATACCGCTTATAGTGAATCAAATAAGTACCATGCTTGCACGCTAAACATAATGTACATATTTCCAATGATTTTGGTTTGGCTATGGCTGTGTATAGAAATTATTTTTTTTTTTATTGTCAACAAAATACATAGGTGAGTATTAGAACATATCAATATGTGCAGCAGGAATGCATAATATAAACCCAGATTTAGATATATCTTGAAAATGTAAACAGCAAGTAGCTGATAATAGTATGCACTTATCTGGACCAAATGGTATAAACAAGAAAAAGTCCTGACGTGTTTCTTGTCCAATTAATCAAGAGACAATGGGGGGCATTGGTGGTCTCATGGTGATGATCATGAGGATGATGGCTGGTCTAGGATTCAGATAAATACCGGATGTTTCGCAAACTGTTGCTCTGCCAATCCCTGTCCGAGGTGGAACATTGCTTCAACCAGAGATTTGCTGAGTTGCAGCGTGATATATTGTGCCAGGGTGCTTCTCGGACCCAGTACTTAAAGGACAAGTATGGTGGGGGAAAAAAAAAAAAATTATCCCCTACCCGAAGTATAGGGGATAAGTTTGAGTGCTGGGGCCCCGGCGCTCCTTCAAAGCGGTGCGTCACAACCCCTGCCCGAAGCTGGGGCCACCACACCCACTCTATATAGTTCTATGGGAGAGCCAAAGATTGATGGGGGAGTGGTGGCCCCCACTTTGGGCGGGGGTCGTCACGTGCCCCTGTGAAGGAGAGCCGGGGCACTAAACAGGAGATCCCGGGTGGGCCCCAGCGCTCGGGCACCCCGCGCTCTAAAACCTATCCCATATCCTTCGGACGTCCTGAGCCTTCGGCACGCTAAACGAACGCCAGGTGCGGTTGAACGCCATGTCTAAAGTGAAAGTAAATCACTGCCGGTTAGCTCGGGCTGTTCGGGATGTCCACGGCGAAATTGCGGCATCCCGAACAGCTCTGGGACACGAGGAGGGTCTCCTACCTTGCCTCCTAGTGTCCGATTGCCGAATGACTGCTCAGTGCCTAAGATCCAGGCATGAGCAGTCAAGCGGTAGAATCATTGGTCTTTTACATCGATGAATGGTTTCTCATAGGAAACCATTGATCAGTGTGTGCAGTGTTATAGCTCCCTTAGGGAGCTATAACACTGCAAAAAAAAGTGAATAAAGATCATTTAACCCCTCCCCTAATAAAAGTTTGAATCACCACCCTTTTCCCATAAAAAAACTGTGTAAAAATAAACACGTCGTATCGCCGCGTGCGGAAATGTCCGTATTATAAAAATATATCATTAATTAAACCGCACTGTCAATGGCGTACGTGCAAAAAAATTCCAAAGTCCAAAATAGTGCATTTTTGGTCACTTTATATATCATGAAAAAATGAATAAAAAGCGACCAATAAGTCCGAACAATACAAAAATGGTACCGCTAAAAACTTCAGAACACGGCGTTAAAATTAAAAAAAAGTTATAGGGGTCAGAAGATGACAATTTTAAACGTATAAATTTTCCTGCATGTAGTTGATTTATTTTCAGAAGTACGACAACATCAAACCTATATAAGTAGGGTATCATTTTAACAGTATGGACCTACAGAATAAAGTAAATGTGATTTTTACCGAAAAATGTACGGCGTAGAAACAGAAGCCCGCAAAAGTTACAAAGTGGTGTTTTTTTTGGGTAAAATGACTGATGTCATTACATTACAAATGACTGATGTCATTACAAAGTAGAATTGGTGGTGCAAAAAATAAGCCATCATATGAATTTTTAGGTGCAAAATTGAAAGAGTTATGATTTTTTAAAGGTAAGGAGGAAAAAATGAAAGTGGAAAAACCCCTGGTCCTTAAGGGGTTAACGCTGCAGGTCAGTTGATCGCACTGGAGGCACTGAAAATTAATAAATAAATTTCTACTAACCCCAGCACTTTTGCAAACAGTTAATTTAGAGTTTTTCATTATATCACAGAAATAATAGAACATAAAGATTATAGGTAAGAGTATACAAATATTCACAAAGTATATCACAACCAAAAAGTAATATGCGGTAATGCAGCAAATGCACTAAAATACAACATGGGAAGGAGGAGGTTTATTTTTTATGTATTGCATATAACTGGCATAGTTCACAAAACCCCTTGCCTGTAAAGCCTTTTTGATGCAAAGCAATGATGACTGACCAGAAGAAGACAATGATTTTAAGCATCATCCCTACCAACCAGTCCGCTTCTAAAATTAAATCAGCATGACCGAGTGATATCCACTGCCGAGAAATCACTGAAATTATGTTAGCAGGTCAGTTTGTGGCAAGGTTGAAAGGACTTTTGTGACTGAGTAGATTTTTATGGTGAGCAATGACTTAATCTGATCAGTCTTCATGACAATCTAGAGTTAATGCAAATTGTCACTATAAAAAACTGAAGCAGCACTTTGTGAAAACCAAAATTTGAGTCAGTCTCAACACTTTTGGCAACGACTGTACACAGCCTGTATGATTCTTCACTGTACACTGCCTCGTATCTGCTCACCGCTTTCTTTCTCCAGCCTCCAGCTGGTATTTCCCCAACCCTTGTCCACAATCTAAGCTGTTGTGTAACCGCCTTTTTTCCTCCCAGCTTCTCTATGGATGGGTTTTGGTCAGTATTTCTAACCAAAACCAGGTGTGGACCTAATGCAGAAAAAAAAACACTAATTGAAAGATTTGCACCTTTGTTTTGGACCTACTCTTGGTTTTGGCTAGA
The DNA here is from genome assembly GCF_029499605.1 of Hyla sarda. Taxonomy (NCBI): domain Eukaryota; kingdom Metazoa; phylum Chordata; class Amphibia; order Anura; family Hylidae; genus Hyla; species Hyla sarda. The sequence continues at coordinate 68,280,539 of NC_079193.1, forward strand.
AACACTGATCAAAATGCTACATGTGAAGCAAGCTTAAAGGGGTACTCCGCCCCTAGACATCTTATAAGATAAGATGTCTGATCGCTGCTGGGGACCCCCGCAATCTTGGCTGCGGCACCCCAGACATCCAAACTTCGCTCCATGCCGGATGACTGGCGATGCGAGGTGGAGGCTTGTGACATTACGGCCACGCCCTGCTCGTGACGTCCCATCCATACCCCTCAATGCTAGTCTATGTGAGGGGGCGTGATGCCCCCTCCCACAGACTTGCATTGAAGGGGTGTGGCCGCGACGTCCCGAGCTTTCGGCATGCTAAACGAACGCCAGGTGCAGCAGGGAGATCCCGCAGTGGTGGGACCTCCGCGATCAGACATCTTATCCTTTGGATAGGGAATAAGATGTCTAGGAGTAGAGTATCCCTTTAACACTGAGAGCAGAAAGTCTGTCTGATGGATCCTATCTTTCTCTGAGCAGCAGCTAGATGGGAAACAAAAGTTAGTTGCTTCATTCTGCTTTCGGGAAGAAAAAAAATATTAAAACAATGCAGTGCAAATGTGTCCATAGCCCTTAAGGGTTAATCTCACAAGAATATGTTTTCTTTTTTATGTTGTGCTCCATGACTCCATATACTTTATCTTCCTAGTTGAAAAGTTGAAATTACTCTGCACATTCCTAGCGTTCCAGAAGGAGCATTAGGAGCCCTACTAATAAATCAGTTGTTCTTGAAGCTGGATGTAAGGGCCGTAATAACAAAATCCTTTTCATAATCAGCACGTTGGTATTTATGTCCAACAACACAGGTTTTTTTTTTTTTTTTTTTTTTTTTTTTTAAGGGCCTAAGACTTGAGAAAGATTTATTGAAAAGTAAATGTGAGTAGGGTAGGGCCTTATGTTTGTTGGTCCAGTTGTTGCTTTTTTTCCGCTCTCCTACTTACCAAACTAGTGCTAAGCCAGTCAAGTACTTCCTACAAGGCAGAATAGTAGCAAACATCCTAAACTGTAATCTGTGTTATTTCTGAAGAGAAAAGATTATGCGATTGAGCTGCCTTGCATATCCTCCCGTCCCAGAATTTCCAGTTCATTGCTAATGGCCTATGAAGTGCAACACACCATGTATGGTGTTCTCCTCAAGGAGAAACTCTACTCCCTTGACCTACAGGACAGGCCTTTCTCTCAGCTTAGCCAAAACCACCCTGCCCTGTGATGACAAGGGGCTAAAACCACAAAACAGCTGTCTGCAAATGGGTACTCTCTCCTTCTGAATCCTTATGGAGAGATTTCTGGCTTGGCAAAAAAAATTCTAGTTAGTTTATAAAACTCTGTAGTTGGACTGAAAAACTAATGTTTAGATAAAACTACCAGAAAAGGTCATGTGATCAGCTGCTTTGCATATCCTTCCTTCTTAGACTACCCAGTGGAGTGCTAATGGCCTATGAATCTCCACACACCATTTTATTGTGTTCTCCTCAAGGAGAAACCTTACCCCTTTTGTCACGAACCGACACGAACAGGTGGTAGGGTTATCTATAAAATCACTATTCGTCTACACTAGACCAAAAATGATGATAAAAAAAAATCGCTTTTACACCACCCAATTTAACCCCTTAAAGGGGTACTCCGCCCCTAGACATCTTATCCCCTATCCAAAGGATAGGGGATAAGATGTCAGATCGCCGGGGTCCCGCTGCTGGGGACCCCGGGGATCGCTGCTGCAGCACCCCGCTATCATTACTGCGCAGAGCGAGATCGCGCTGCATGTAATGACGGGCAATACAGGGGCCGGAGCATCGTTACGTCACGGCTCCGCCCCTCGTGACGTCAAGGCCCGCCCCCGTCAATACAAGTCTATGGGAAGGGGGCGTGCCATAGACTTGCAGGGGACGGGCCGTGATGTAATTAGGGGCGGAGCCATGACGTCACGCTGCTCCGGCCCTTGTAGCGCCCGTCATTGCGCACAGAGCGAACTCGCTCTGTGCAGTAATGATGGCGGGGTGCCGCAGCGGCGATCCCCGGGGTCCCCAGCAGCCGGACCGCGGCGATCTAACATCTTATCCCCTATCCATTGGATAGGGGATAAGATGCCAGGGGCGGAGTACCCCTTTAAGGACTGAGGGGTTTTCGGTTTTTGCACTTTCGTTTTTTCCTCCTCACCTTTTAAAAATCATAACCCTTTCAATTTTGCACCTAAAAATCCATATGATGGCTTATTTTTTGCGCTATTAATTCTACTTTGCAGTGACATCAGTCATTTTACCCAAAAATCTACAGCGAAACGGGAAAAAAATCATTGTGTGACGAAATTGAAGAAAAAACGTCATTTTGTAACTTTTGGGGGTTTCCGTTTCTATGCAGTATATTTTTCAGTTAAAATGACACCTTATCTTTATTCTGTAGGTCCATACGATTAAAATGATACCCTACTTATATCGGTTTGATTTTGTCGTACTTCTGGAAAAAATCATAACTACATGCATGGAAATTTATACGTTTAAAATTGTCATCTTCTGACCCCTATAACTTTTTTATTTTACCGCGTATGGGTCGGTATGAGGGCTCATTTTTTGCGCCGTGATCTGACGTTTTTAGCGGTACCATTTTTGTATTGAATAAAATAATGTATGGAGTGGCTCCTGTTATATCTACACCAAAATAGACCTGGGCAGCCCAATAATAACACCTATACCCACGGTGTTCAAAGTTATATAAGAATAATACACAGGAATTGGGGTTCAAAGGTCAATGATAGTGGACACCAAATGTAAGTGAAAATAAGTATAATAATGTATTAATAATCGGCAATATTATAATACTATAAAATAATGGTATACAGTGGTAACCGTGACCCACAGGGCCCTTGTGGAATCACGGTATTCACTAAAATAATAGTATCAAGATAAAAATAGATATTCGCTCAAATATAAAATATGACCAACCTCATAAAATTACATAAAAGCAATAATAATTGTACAATTGCCACCAAAGTATTGCAAATTAGCCTATAATAGAATATTGTCCACACAGTTATTAGCAGCAAATAGCAATCCTCATGCAAACACACTGCTTCAGCGCAATTTGGTTTGCAGCTGGGGTAACCAATAGCAACCGTATGTAAGTCCTTATTGGAATAATGGAACTTAGTGTCTGATAGTCTCCACTGAATAGATTTAGCAATGGATTGCCGGCAAATGGCTAGTTCATAGGCATATACACTGTAGCAATGTAGAAAATGAGATAGTAGCGCGTAGTGTAGGAAGATGCTTTTAGATCTCACCGCTCCGGGGCTGCTGTGCTGGATGTCACAGGGAAACCATGATCTCTCCTCGATGTCAGCGATGTATCTCAAGCATGAGTGGGCCCTGCTGGAGACTCTGCCGTCTCCAATGGTGGCAGTACCGGGTTGCGGTGTGCTCTCGGCAGCGGTCTTTCAGCGTTGCATTATGGTGGGCTCTCAGCCGTGGTCCTACAGTGCTTCTATCTCCTGGATGGATGGACAAGATAGTGGCGTCCTCGTGGCACCGAGGCGCGCATGTGGCAGACTAGGTGGTGAATAAAATGCCTCTCGTCTGGTCAGTGTAGTGAGTGACCGACTGGGGCTTAATAGCTCTTAATAGAGGTGGTCGCAATGTTCATAAAACGGAATGCTGGACGCGTTTCAAAACTCTCAGTTTTTTCCTCAGCAGCAATCATAGATGATATAGGGCTATATTGTGATCTTTATATTTAGTGAATACCGTGATTCCACAAGGGCCCTGTGGGTCACGGTTACCACTGTATATCAATATTTTATAGTATTATAATATTGCCGATTATTAATAAATTATTATACTTATTTTCACTTACATTTGGTGTCCACTATCATTGAACTTTGAGCCCCAATTTTTGTATTGATCGGACTTTTTGATCGCTTTTTATTCATTTTTTCATGATATAAAAAGCGACCAAAAATATGTTATTTTGGACTTTAGAATTTGTACGCCATTGACCGTGCGTTTTAAATAATGATATTTTTTAAAGTTTGGACATTTACGCACGCGGCGATACCACATGTTTATTTTTATTTACACGTTTTTTTTTTTTTATGGGAAAAGGGGGGTGATTTGAACTTTTATTAGGGAAGGGGTTAAATGACCTTTTGCTAACTTTTTTTTTTCACTTTTTTTTTTGCAGTGCTATAGCTCCCATGCGGAGCTATAGCACTGCACACACTGATCTCCTATGCTGATCCCTGCAGAGCCATAGCTCTGCACGGATCAGCGAGATAGGGGCTCGATTGCTCAAGCCTGTAGTTCAGGCTTGGAGCAATCAAACCCCGATCGGACGCCGCGGACACAGGTAAGGACACCTCCGCCTGCGTCCCAGCTGATCGGAACATCGCGATTTTATCACGATGTCCCGATCAGCCCGACTGAGCTGCCGGGAAGCATTTACTTTCGTTTTCAGACGCGGCGGTCAACTTTGATCGCCGCGTCTGAAGGGTTAACAGCGCGCGGCACAATGATCGGTGCCGCACGCTGTTAGCCCAGGGTCCCGGGTATGATTAGCAACCGGGACCGACCCGGTGTGACCCCATTTTTCACACTGGGAGCGGGCTCAGGACGTACAGGTATGTCCTAAGTCCTTAAGGGGTTAAAGGTATCGCTGCCACCACCTGTCAATATCAAGCTGACCGGAAGCTACCAATCCAATCTGGATATGCTACAATTCCCAAATATAATCAACTATCCCCAGTAGTATATCAAAACAGGAAAAAGATTAATCCAAATCTCTTATGTAGCCGAATAAGAAAATGTAACCCCTTAAGGACTGAGACGTTTTTTTTGCAATTCTCACCACTGTCACTTTATGCATTAATAACTCTGGGATGCTTTTACCGATTATTTTGATTATGAGGGAGTTTTTTCGTGACATATTTTACTTTAACATAGCGGTAAATTTTAGTCGTTACTTGCATCCTTTCTTGGTGAAAAATCCCAAAATGTCATGAAACTTTAGAGAATTTAGCATTTTTCTAACTTTGAAACTCTCTGCTTGTAAGAAAAATGGATATTCCAAATAAATGATATATTGATTCACATATACAATATGTCTATTTTTATATTTGCATCATAACGTTTACATGTTTTTTCTTTTGGAAGACATCAGAGGGCTTCAATGTTCAGCAGCAATTTTCCAATTTCTCACAAAATTTTCAAAATTAGAATTTTTCAGGGACCAGTTATGTTTTGAAGTGGATTTGAGGGGCTTCATATTAGAAATACCCCATAGATGGCCCCATTAAAAAAACTGCACCCCCCCCCCCCCCAAAGTATTCAAAATTACATTCAGAAAGTGTGTTAACCCTTTAGGTGTTTCACAGGAATAGCACAAGGTGAAGGAGAAAATTCTAAACCTTCATTTTTTACACTCGCATGTTCTTGTAGACCCAGTTTTGGAAATTTTACAATGGGTAAAGGAGAAAAAGCCCCCCAAAATTTGTAACCCAATTTCTCTTGAGTATGGAAATACCTCATATGTGGATGTCAAGTGCTCTGTGAATGCACTACAAGGCTCAGAAGGGAAGGAGCGACAATGGTATTTTGGAGAGTGAGTTTTTCTGAAATGGTTTTTGGGGGGTATGTCACATTTAGGAAGCCCCTATGGTGCCAGAACAGCAAAAAAAAAAAAAAAAACAGCAACATGGCATACTATTTTGGAAACTTCACCACTTAAGGGAGGTTTCTGTCCTCCCTGAGCTCGCCTTAACGCCCCACAGGTGCTTGACAAATTTCCACTAAAGTTGGACATGAAAATGAAAAATTTGATTTTTATTTCACTAAAATGCTGGTGTTACCCCACATTTTTCATTTTCACAAGGGGTAATTGGAAAAAAAAGCCTCCCAAAATTTGTAACCCCATTTTTTCTGAGTATGGAAATACCCCATATGCAAATGTAAAGTGCTCTGGGGGCAAACTACAATGCTCAGAAGAGAAGGACAATTGAGCTTTTGGTGAGAGAATTTGGTTGGAATAGAAGTGGGATGCCATGTGCGTTTACAAAGCCCCCCGTGGTGCCAGAGCAGTGGACCCCCACAAGTGACCCCATTTTGGAAACCACCCCTCACAGAATTTTATAAGGGGTGCAGTGAACATTTACACCCCACTGGCGCTTGACAGATCTTTGGAACAGTGAGCTGTGCAAATGAAAAATTTTAAATTTTTCATTTTCACAGACTACTGTTCCAAAAATCTGTCAGACACCTGTGGGGTGTAAATGCTCACTGTACCCCTTATTACATTAAGTGAGGGGTGGAGTTTCCAAAATAGGGTCACATGTGGGGGGGGGTCCACTGTTCTGGCACTATGGGGGCTTTGTAAACACACATGGCCTTCAATTTCGGACACATTCTCTCTCCAAAAGCCCAATGGTGCTCCTTCTCTTCTGAGCATTGTAGTTCGCCCGCAGAGCACTTTACATCCACATATGGGGTATGTTCTTACTCAGAAGAAATGGGGCTACAAATTTTGGGGGGCTTTTTTTTCCCTATTCTCCCTTGTGAATATGAGAAATGTAGGGTAACAGCAGCATTTTAGTGAGAATTTTTTTTTTTTTTGCATTTTCACATCCAACTTTAACGAAAATTTGTCAAACACCGGTGGAGTGTTAAGGCTCACTATACCCCTTGATATTTTCCGTGAGGGGTGTAGTCTCCAAAATGGTGTCACATCTGGGTATTTATTGTTTTGTGTTTATGTCAGAACCGCTGAAAAATCAGACACCCCTTCGCAAATCACCAATTTAGACCTCAATTGTACATGGCACGCTCTCCTGAGCCTTGTTGTGCGCCCGCAGAGCACTTTACACCCACATATGGGGTAGTTCTGTACTCAGGAGAAATTGCTTTACAAATTTTTTTTCCTTTTACTGCTTGTGAAAATGAAAAGTATGGGGCAACACCAGCATGTTAGTGTAAAAATTATTTTTTACACTAACATGCTGGTGTAGACCACAACTTTACCCTTTTCATAAGGGTTGAAAGGAGAAAAAGCCCCCCAGCAGTATTGCAGGCCCTCTGGGCAGCTTGATGTGTATCATAGTCCTCCACTGCTTGTGTAAGATCCTCTTTTTTTCCCCCGACAGGGGATCAATCGTTCCTGGCAGAGCTGCTCCAGGGCACACCTAGACTGTGCTTGGTATGCATCCATCTTGCAGTCCAGCCAAACAAAAGATAGGACAGAAAAACAAAGAAGGGGGTGTCGGGGGTCTGTTGTGGTGAAACTTATTTAAATGTACTGAGTCCCGCTTTTGGAAATTGAGGACAATTTCTTTTAGTGCCTGGATTCGCAAATCTAGCACGCTTAAATCTGGTAAAATATCCCACCGCTATGCCACAAGTTTGTCTCGAACCGACACGAGCGGGTGGTAGGGTTATCTATCAAATCACTATTTGTCTACACTAGACCGAAAATTATAAAAAAAAAAAAATCCCTCTTACACCACCCAATTTAAAGATATTGCTGCCACCACCTGTCAATTTCAAGCCGACAGGAAGCTATCAATCCAGTCTGGATATGCTACAATTCCCAAATATAATCTACTATCCCCAGTATTCTATCAAAACAGGAAATATGATTAATCCAAATCTATAATGTAGCCAAATAGGTAAGTACATTTAAGACTATAACTTAGCTCTCTTCACGGACAATGTGCATCCATTTTACCAGACATAAGGCGGGACTTAATAAATGAATGATTTATTATGAAAGAAAAATATTCACAGTACATATAAAAAAAGATATTAACAAGACAAAGTTTCACCACACAGAAAATAAAAATAAAATTGGAAAAACTAGAATCCTTACTTACAAAAAGTTAGAGTTCTATTCCATGGGGTCTGGTAGGAAATGGCATCTTGCATCCAAAATTAGATCTCGTCCCCCATGCAAGCGCACCCTAGCCCCCAAGGTCTGTAGTTTTATACCCTGCTATGGACAGGTGATCCCTCTATGTTCAGCCCCTGGGCAGGACAAGGAGGAGACAGAGGTGTTGCCCACTTCCTTATAATACCTTTATGCCCAAAGAATAGGAAATGTCCCCTATCTTCTATCATGGGCCAGGCCCCCACATAATTTTCTTATATTTGGGTTCTCCATCAAATATCTTCTTTCTAGGGGTACCTGACCCCCTTATTGTGTATTATTTACCCAGTGCAAACAGTTTGGGCAGGGATCAATACACAAGGGTCATGTGAGGACTCATTTTAAAGGCAGTATGATGGAGAATCCAACCGTTTAAGATAGAGGCTGCGGACATACTTCCCTGACCCCCATATTTAATATTGGAAGACATGGCATTTTCAGAGGGGGGGGGGGGGGGGGGCGGCTACTTCCCATACCTTTCTTTTATCTATTGACACCAGGTCTTGGAGTCTGTTCGGCTAGTCGAGGTGTCAAATTTACCATCCAGGCAAACAGTGCCCATTATGTTAATTTCCCCCAACTGGCCACTGGAAGCCGTAGCTTAGACTATCGTCTTTTGGTAGTTTGATCAAACAGGATGGATTCTTTGGAATGTTAAACTACCACGGATAAGTGTAATGGAATTAAAAGTTGTGCATACCGAGGGACATTTATGCAGGACATATATCACCAGTAATGAATGACAATCACAAAGCAATATGGATACATATTTTAGCCATTGTATATGACACCTTTGACCTTCTGAGATTCAGTATGTGTGGCAAATCTATAGCGAGTTCCATCTCTCAATCCTCCATATCTCAGGAGAAAGAAGTTAGAGGTTTGCTACCCAAGAGAGGAGGGCGAGAGGTGGCCATGCATACATGCTTCTGTCTTCATTGTTATTTATGGCAGTTCTGAAATGCTGATGTCATAATCTCCTGATTGGTGATTGGGGCCCTTACCGTATACTATTTATATGATATGAAGATACCACCTTTAAAGAATATCTGTCAGCTCTATATCATGTTGAGAGCTGCAGACATGGGGATAGACAAAAGATAAAACAAATGATACCTGTCTCTTAGCTGATGGCTGTTTGCAAAGTTTTAAAGGAAATCTGTCACCAGTGTCACCTGCACTTACCGTGTCCTGTTCAGTGGTGGGGATCTTCGGCAATCATGTCCGTTAGCTCCAGCTCCGGCCACCCGTCTTGGGGCATGGGCGGAGCTTCGTGACGTCATCGCTACTGGTCCCTGCCGGGTCCCGCTGCTAGAGAACAGCAGCGGTGACGTCACTAAGCTCCGCCCGTGCCCCAAGCCGGGTGCCGGGACTGGAGCTAACGGACAAAATTACCGGAGATCCCTGCCACGGAAAGAGACAAGGTAAGTACCATTGTCATCAGTGTCACCTGCACTACATGTACCGACAAAATATTTGTGCTGAGCTGCAGCATGTACATCTATTCTGTGGATTTTCGTGGCTAATTTCCATGCAGAAAATCCCTAGGGTAATGTCAAACATTCATCGAAAAAATTCTTGGAGGTCTATTTGTGTGTTCTTATAGGTCTATATATGTCACATGTTGCGTAAATGCTGCAGCTGAAATGCAGAAATTCCATAGCTGCAAAATTGTGGGTGAATTTAAAAGTGATCAAAGTCAATGGCCCAGATTTATCAAACTGTGTGAAAGAAAAAGCGAAGAGATTTTTCCCCAGCAACCAATCACAGCTCAGCTAACAAGCTCTGGTGAAGTGAAAGCTGAGCTGTGATTGGCTGCTGTGGGAAAATCACTCCACTTTTTCTCTCACACAGTTTGATAAATCTAGGCCAATATATTTTATATCCATATTTACAGATTCTGATGTAGATCCATGTCATAGTCGCAGATTTCAACTTTCCCATTGAAGTGAATGAGGAAAATCCTCATATTTGCATATTGCTCCTTTCTCCTTATCACTAGGATCCATACCATGTATTGATGACAAATCCATGTATAAAGCCTGTACAGCCTGCAGTGTCTCCTTAGGTCCCTGTGTACATGTACGTGCTGAGTCTCATCGGGAGCTCCTGCCCTCGCTTCATAGACTGCGTGTTCTGACTGCTAACAGCAGCTGGGGACCTGCAACTAATGGCAGACACCAGTCTTCACATTGATGCCCACCATTAACCCTTCAGGTGCCATGATCAATACTGATCAAGACATCTGAAGCATGAGGGGACTTTGAGAGTTATTGGACCACCTGCAACATGATCGAGGGAGTCCGATGAGTCAAGATGGCGGCTCCACAGACCAGCTCCACAGCCACGCTGACGATCTTGTATTGTTTGCCATCTGAAAGACTATAGTAGACTGCTGATATCATTGATCACTGCTATAATCAAACCATTATAACAATAATAATTTTTATTTATGTAGCACCAACAGCTTCTGCAGCACTTTACAATTTTGGGAAACAAATAATGACAAGTATCAGACATTAAAATCTTACAAACAAAATTGCTATAGATTGCTATAAATAGTCTATAAATGAAATAAAAATGAATACATACATTTCCTGTGTCCTCAAGGCCTAAATGGGCTGTGTCCTTAAAGGGGTATTCCAGGCCAAAACTTTTTTATATATATCAACTGGCTCCAGAAAGTTAAACAGATTTGTAAATGACTTCTATTAAAAAATCTTAATCCTTCCAATAGTTATTAGCTTCTGAAGTTGAGTTGTTGTTTTCTGTCTAACTGCTCTCTGATGACTCACGTCCCGGGAGCTGTGCAGCTCCTATGGGGATATTTCCCCATCATGCACAGCTCCCGGGACGTGACATCATCATTGAGCAGTTAGACAGAAAACTTCAGAAGCTAATAACTATTGGCAGGATTAAGATTTTTTAATAGAAGTAATTTACAAATCTGTTTAACTTTCCGTAGCCAGTTGATATATATAAAAAAAGGTTTTTGCCTGGAATACCCCTCCAACATTAGGTGACTTTAGTACTTACCTGCCAGACAATAATGGACATGCTTAGGAAGAATCCGCATGGCTAAATGGCTGCTGCTTTCTTTTTGTGAAATGGCTTTTTCCTGTTGGAGTTCCCTCCCTCCAACTACAAGACCAAGGATCCCTTGTTTGTAAGTATAAGGTCACATTACCACCTTCCACACATCAGTCACCCCACCTATTGCAGCACAGCTGAGCTGCCTTCCATGCTGTGCTGTGCTTGAAAATACAATTCCCTGCAGCACTGTGGAGAATGATCTCCCTCCCACCCAGCAGTCACTCCACCTATTAAAGTAGACAGGCTCTTTTCAACACCTGACTAGTGATGTAATGTCTCAGGTAGCACTGCAACCTGGGAAAAGCTGAGACAACACTTATTTTATATGCTGCTCAAAATACACATCAGTCACATAAGAATTGCAAAACCAGACATCAAACACAGGTACAGACACTATATTATAAACTACACTAACTGTACATTCCCTGTAGCACAGTAAAATAAAGAAAAATCTCGGAATACTCCTTTAAGTGGTTAATATGACTCAGAGTTTTTATGGAACAGGCATACAGCCATCTGCATGAGCCCTGTTTCTCAACTTTTTTCATTTACATAGTTACATAGTTAGTACGGTCGAAAAAAGACATATGTCCATCAAGTTCAACCAGGGAATTAAGGGGTAGGGGTGTGGCGCGATATTGGGGAAGGGATGGGATTTTATATTTCTTCATAAGCATTAATATTATTTTGTTCCATAAATGTATCTAATCCTGTTTTAAAGCTGTTAATTGTTCCTACTGTGACCAGTTCCTGAGGATTTGTAAGTTGCTTTCATATAGCAGGTAGTATTGAATTGAATAGTTCTTTTTTCAACCAATAATGGCCCAACTGTTGTGAGAAAAGACTGTACAAGTGCTGAGTATGCTACAGTAGAGTAGATTTGCCAGTCTCGTAAGAGTATTATAGTAATTATCAGCACTTATGTAAAAAAAAAAAAATCACAAGGTTAATAGAATAAGGGAAGTATTTAATCCAAGTTGTCAGCAAAAATTTCAGTACATAATACTAAGTTTTCAAAAACATAATCAGCATAGTAAAGTCTATATTTCTTCCTATATTACCAAATCATTATGGCCACAACACCAAAATCTCAGGCAGTTAAATAATTTATAGGGGTGCTCCAGGGAAGTACATATAAGAAGAGAAAAAAAAAGATCCAAAACCACCACACTACCTGTAAATGATCCTCACTTATATGCTTGACTCCTGTGGCCCCTGTTGTCTTCTCTGGCTGCTTGATATTCTTTGCCATCCTTTCCTCTCTCATCAATTCCTCTCTCAGCATGAATTCTACATTTCCGGGCAGCCATTGCAGCTCTGTTCTCACTGTCTCCAGCTCCTCACAGTTTCCTCTCTGAGAGCAGCCCCCACACTCCTCCTCTGTAAGCAGAGAGATAAAGCATCTGATTGGCTAAGACTACACACACCTCCCAGCTAAGGGGAGCATGACTCATTAGTGCAGGGTAGAAACCACATGGTCTGTGTCTCTTAGGAGGGTGGGGGCTGCTTTCAGAGAATGACTTGGACAGAGAATGGCTAGATGATGCATTTTCCTTACTCATTGAATGTATGTTACAGCTGAAAGAGGGGTACCTTCCCTATATAGCTAATGAATGATATTAAGACAATTAAATAGGTTGGTGAGGGGGAAAGGATGGGCTGTGGATTTAGTTCCCTGGAGTACCCCTTTAAATATAAATCATCAAAGAATTTAGATGATAACCTCAAACTAATGGATCTCAATGTTGTGGTGCAATACTCACCCTGTAATATCCTCTACAATCCCAGGTCAAGTGTGAACAGAAAGTCTACATATGGATGATGAAGGTTTTACTGATATTGTGCTGCAGTATTAAATGATGTACATTGTATAATACTGTATATGGGCTATTTCAATATATTAGTTTATGTCAGAGAATCCAACACCAAGGGTCAAATTGGGACAATGCAGGAGCGCTGGACCATCAAAGATGCAAAGTCAAGCTTTATAAAAAAAATAAAAAAGGGATAAAACAACGCTTCTTATTTTCAAGACCGGACCGGTCTCTTCGTCAGGCATACACATAATGGTAAAAGGAGTATGTATATATTAGACGACAAGGAATGGTTCCGGGTCAGGTCACTGGCTGACAGCGCATCACTCACTATCCTACCCTTACCTACTTGCTGCGTTCTCCGGACATCCAGATTTGGCTCCGCCTACTTTTTGGGGTCAGTAGGATGGAATCGGTCATTTCATTCTGAACTTCTACGTCACTGACAGATGTATTTTCCTGACCATAAGAGGGCATTGTGCAAACCATCCCCTCCTTTACACAAGCAACATTGCATCGCTAACACTATATAAATATTCCATATATATACATATATTTATATGTTCATTTGTGCACTAATACTGCAATCCAGTTAATTACCTGTACTTTTGCGTCATTTTATGTCTTTTAGCATCTCTATGTATTTTAACAGTACCGCATATGAATTGTTTATCATCCAGTGACCTGACCCAGAACCATTCCTTGTCATCTAATATATATGTACTCCTTTTACCATTATGTGTATGCCTGACGAAGAGACCGGCCCGGTCTCGAAACGCCCTATAAGAAGCGTTGTTTTAAATTTTTTATTTCTTAAATAATAAAATACCTGCAATTTCCAGCTTGATTTTGCATCTTCGATGGTCCAGCGCTCCTGGGATGTCCCAATTTGCTGACCCTTGGTGTCCGATTCTCCGACGTTATTCATTCTGGTACTGGACTCCCTATACTGGCGGGACCCGTGTGCAGCTGACCACTTCTTTATAACATGAGTACAGGAGTTGTGCTCTGAGCATAACACCATTTGGTAAGAGGCGAATCTTCCCCTTACAGTATTCCCTCACCTTACGATCTTCACCAGGTGCGTACCACCTTGTTTTTTCTATTTCCCTGCAATATATTAGTTGATACATAGACAATTTACTCTCTACTGTCACAGTCTGTGTTTAGCTTTTTCTAACCTTTTACTTTCTATCTTTTATTAGTGTCTGATTTTGTTTGGGTTGAAGAAGACAGAGGCCTTGTTGCCAAAAATATTTGGTTATCACTTGTATTCGGCCTCACTGTACAGATCTGGTCTCTCCCACAGGATCCAAGCTCACATTTTAATTTACTTCTTGAACTACACAGAGTTGAAATGTGATACTCTATTCTTATATAAGAAAATAAAGCCTAATTATTCTACCTAGTTTACATAGATGTGTATGGCAACAATACACCCAACAGAGGCATTGTGCTGTATCGTAATCCTTACCCTCAAGGAGACAACTGAGGGTAGTAGTCCCTATGTTAAGGTCTCTAGTATGGGCACAGATGGTTTTGTGATTGGCTAACCCTGTATGTCCCCCGGTGGACCCTTGCGCAAATAAGGAAGTTCTTGATCCCAGGGTACGTTTGGTGAGGTGTCTGGGGGTGTTTGCATGATGGTTTGTGCAATATATTCAATCCAGACCCATAGATAACTAGAGAACAGGAGTTCCACTGTGTACAATATACTCCTTACAGGAAAGTTAAAGGGCACCTGCTATGATCTCTGGTTACAGGATATGTTAAAAGCTCCAAGGCAATGTCATAACCTCAGACTTGCTCCGAGATTGACTCAATCAGAAGACAAATCTTTGGAAGTTCTATAGACTTTGCATGGGACTTCTGTAAAAACATCTTCTGATTGCGTTAATCTTAAAGCAAGTCTCAGACTATGAGATTGTCAGAGCTTAATAAAATAAAAGTGCATGAAATGTTTGATCCATTAGTGTTTAGACCCCCAACCATTGCTAGAATGAGCGGGGAGAAGTGCACAGCTACGCACTTCACTCTCCGACTCCCTCCTATCTCTGTCTCACTGTGGAGGGAGATGAGTATGCAGGTTTTTTTTTTTTCCCACTTCACAGCAAGGCATATAACACATACTGTATGTAAGTGAAGAGTACCGAGCTGCAATGTCAAAGTCAACCCATGGACAAAAGTGGTGCTGTTTATGGCACATAAAGACCCTCTTTCTAATTTTAAGTATTACCTAGTTAAAGGGGTACTTCAGCGCTAAGACATCTTATCCCCTATGCAAAGGATAGGGGATAAGATGCCTGATCGTGGGGGTCCCGCCGCTGGGGACCCCCGTGATCTTGCACGCAGCACCCCGTTATAATCATTCCCCGGAGCATGTTCGCTCCGGGTCTGATTACTGGCAATCACGGGGGCCGGAGCATTGAGACATCACGGCCCCGCCCCCGTCTGACATCACGCTCCGCCCCCTCAATGCAAGCCTATGGGAGGGGGCGTGACAGCTGCCACGTTCCAAAGCTTGTGTATAAAATCAACAGCAATATTTCGGGTATTTTTTCCTTTTCATACCACCCACCCCCTTGCGCCTTAGATGCAAAAAAAAAAAGGACAAAAAAAAATATGTATATCCCTCAATAGTTATGTCCTATCTCTCCATCTTTTCCATATCTGGTTGAACTTGCATTCATTATTTCTTTTACGATATATTGCTCGTTCCCATACCACTAGCATATCAATCTTCCTTGGGATTGGGGTTAGGATCTTTCCAGGGTTGGGCTATTAGTTTCCTTGCACTGTATAGGTAGGGCATTTACATATACCCAGTATACATAACTTCAACTCCACCAGAATTTCTGTACTAAACACATCTCCAATATAGTTCAATATACAATACCAATAATCTTTTATATACCAACATTCCCACAACATATTGATAAAATCCGCATCCTCATGGAGGCAACGTGGACACAGTGAGTCCTTTCTATATACAATCTTAAAAAGAAAGGCGGGGGTCTGATATACTCTATATAAAATACATATTTATTTGCCAGAGATCTGCCACATCTTGACTTATTTACATAGTTAATATGGTGAAAATAAGAGGCCTAACATCTGAGACACCCACTGACCCAAAGAAAGGAGAATCACTTGTCCTCCAAGTTAACGAAATGACAACATGCATGTACAGCCGTTCATTCTCTATGGGGCTTCCAAACATTGCCGAGCACTGAGCTCACTCAAATCAAGGCCTATGGCTTCTAGTATAGCTAGACATGCAGGCTCTGACAGTAGGAGCCCAATTATGACAATTTACAAAACAGTCTGTGGAAAGGAAAAAATTGACCTATAGGCTGTTGAAAAGGGTCCAGGATTCAACTTTCCCTTGATATTTTAGAAAATTCCATTATTGCAATCCTGTACTTAAGGGTTTAAATAATTTACATGTTATCTGTTTGGTGCTGGCTAGATTTGGTTTTGGAATGTAAGGGATCTACTGGTCTTCACCTTTAACGCCTGCAAGGAACTATGGACTGAAGGAAGATTCCTCAGAATACATCTGGATTGATGGCATTAAAGGGGTACTCCGGTGAAAACCTTTTTTCTTTTAAATCAACTGGCTCCGGAAAGTTAAACAGATTTTTACATTACTTCTATTAAAAAATCTTAATCCTTCCAGTACTTATTAGCTGCTGAATGCTACAGAGGAAATTCCTTTCTTTTTGGAACACTGATGATATCATGAGCACAGTGCTCTCTGCTGACATCTCTGTCCATTTTAGCAACCGTGCATAGCAGATGTATGCTAAGGGCAGCATGGTGGCTTAGGGGTTAGCACTGCTGCCTTGCAGTGCTGGGGCCTTGGGTTCAAATCCCACTAAGGACAACAAAAATAAATAAAGACTTATTATTATTATAATAACGTCAGCAGAGAGCACTGTGCTCGTGATGTCATCAGAGAGCATTCCAAAAAGAAAAGAATTTCCTCTATAGTATTCAGTAGCTAATAAGTACAGGAAGGGTTAAGATTTTTTAATAGAAGTAATGTAAAAATCTGTTTAACTTTCCAGAGCCAGTTGATTTAAAAGAAAAAAGGTTTTCACCGGAGTACCCCTTTAAGTATGGCACTTATGTAATATTGCAGCAAGAAACAGAGCCAAGGTTTGTCCCCAGGTAAGTGCTCAGAATTATACAGGTCAGAAGATGAGATGGAACCATAATCAGGAATGTAGTTGTGGTATCCCGGTACCGGATTGCATCCATTACCTTGTGGTGAGGTCCCAAAAGTCAGAGTCCCTAGCTACCGGTGGGGTCCTCATCAATAGTTAGCCCCTTGTCACCCCTGTCATAGTTAAAATTATTTAGATTTAATATGTATATATGTATATAATGTATACTTACCTTGTTGTAGTGTCGCAGGACCTGCGGGTCACGTGATGCGTTCCAATACTCTATGGTTTATGGTTCAAGGACCTTTGGAGGAAGTCAGGTGATCGCCCACCATGCATTGTAACGGTGAGTGACAGCTGACCAATCCAAAACGGCCCTACCCCTGCCCATATAAGGGAGCGGCGGCCATTAAGCGCTCTCTTTCCTTGTGGGCTGCTGATAGAGGAGGATCTGCGCAGTTGTCGTCAGCAGTGACTAGGCCCAAGCCTTGCGGCAATGGCCATCTTACAGAACTGTGAGTTATTTCAATCCCTCTTAAGTCTGCAAGATCACCGGACCTAAACAGACCCCTAAATCTGGACGGATCTCTGCATCATCTCTAATTCTAATAACCTATTGGATAAGCTAATGGTCCGCGGCATCTGTCAATCACTGCCGTACTACATAGAGACTGTATTGCTAAGACTGCTGCTGTTAATTGGATGTACTGCAAGTGCTTCAGTAAAGTTCATGCAAGTTCAAGTTCATCTCTATTGTGGACCTTCATTAATTTGAGCACGCACCTATCGTTTTTGGGAAGGGTGGCGATCGGCCGAAGATTTACCTCAGCGTATAAACCCTCACCCTGGCGTCACGAGTGACAGGGGTTAAGTTAACCCCTCATCTACTGAAGCAACACCCCAACTACACTACACCCCCCAAGGCCTACCACATAGTCATGGTACAACAAAAGGTACCAGACTAACAATCTCAAGGGCGAGGCAGAGGCAACGACAATATCCAAGAAAAAGGTTAAGAACTAGGGATAATGACACAAAGAGCAAGAACTGGGACAGGGTATGAACCTCACATACCCTGTTTCCCCGAAAAAAAAGACATGCCCATAAAATAAGCCATAGCCGAATTTCTAAGCAGTGGCGTAATATAAGCCATACCCTGAAAATAAGACATAGTGGTAGGCGTAGCTAAGCGTACCGGTGCCAATCGGTAAAGAAGACGGGCAGCCCTTTTCATCTGCCCCATCGTGAAAGCTGCTATCTCGGAGGTGACCGGAGAGGTGCCGGCAGCCCCATCAACAAGGGCGCCTCCCCCTGTCAGGTCCCGGTCCTTTTGTTCGTGCTGCCAGGCGTGACATAGAGGAAGACAGAAAGTGAAAGTAAAAGTGAAATGAGTAACAGAAAGTTCTGCTTTGTGGGTCCTCAGAGGGAAGAATAAAGTTGTGGCTGCTGTTTTACTCAGCACTGTGGGTCTCTCTCACCCAGCACCAACCAGCAACAGTCTTTGTGTCTCTGTATTGTTGTACTATACTTAATAAAAATAAGACATCTCCTGAAAATAAGCCATAGTGTGTCCTGAGGAAGAATTAATATAAGACAGTGGCCCTCATTTACTAAGTTTTCCAGGTTGTATTTTTTCTTTTTTTCCACTGATAGCTTGGGCTTTTCACACATATTTACTAATGTGTCGCATGTGAGTGTCGCACAATGTCACATACGAGTTATAGTGTCGCAGCAGAATCCCTCTCGGATTCTGTCAAGATTCCTGTTAGAATTCATTCCATTCAGAAGCGCGGGAGAGTGAGAAAAGAACTGCTTTCTGTTTGCTGGAGATTATGGCTCCAGCAAACAGAAAGCACATTCCCAACCCCCCCCCCCCCCCCTCCTGTCACATTCCCCCCCTCCCCCCTCCTGTCACATTCCCCCCCTCCCCCCTCCTGTCACATTCTTGTATTCTTGTACTGCAGCAATACACTGGGTTTCCCGGACGGATTTCAATTCTTCCGCGGAACCTGGGAAACCCAGTGTATTACTGCAGAACAAGACCTCTCCCCATCAGCCAATCACTGGCTTGACACGTGACACCACTGCGGCCAGTGATTGGCTGAAAAGGGAAAGGTCCTACTGTACCAAGAAGAGAGGAAACTCCGGAGCACACGGAGACGAATCTGCAGGGACCGGGACTAGGTGAGCAAAATTTTCATGTTATATTTTTCTCCCTGCACACTTTGCTTAGTGTTTTTCAAGCAGGGCGCCTCCAGCTGTTTTGAAACTACTACTCCCAGCATGCCCGGGCAGCCTTTGCCAGTTCGGGCATGCTGAGAGGTGTAGTTTTGCAACAACTGGAGGCACACTGGTTGGGAAATAGTTTGCACAAACTTGAACACGTTTTTTGCAACAGCTTGCAGCTGTCGGTTAAAAAACAACACAAAACCCGAGTAAAGTGGTCGGGAAAATTGGTAAATATGTGTGAAAGTAAAGTTTTTGTCGGAGAACACCCCTTTTTAGGCTTTTCAGCAAGCCGAGTCGGGTGGTTCGGGAATTAGTGTTGCAACATGTCGCACATTGTCTGCGCCATGGCGCAGCCAATGTGCGACAACATAAACCCGACAAATGCTGTCGGTTTGGCCATAGTAAATGAGGGCCAGTGTCTTATTTTCAGGGAAACACGAGTCGTAGGCAGGGAATGGCATCTTTTAGAGTGAATAACATTCAAATAGTCTCATGTTCCAGTATTTTATGCATGCACATATTTTTACTTACAGAAAAAGCCCATATACACGTCATAGGAACAATGTAGTTACCCTTATATGGCATCATACAGATCTTATTTACATTACAATACAGATATAATTACCATAAGATTTCCACCGCCTTACCTAGATTCATTCCTAGAAATGATGGCTTTATTGCTGAGAATGACTCTTTTTCCAGAATTATCCTATTGTTGCACGTTGCATGTGGCTTCTTCTCGTCTGTGACGGTTGATAACACAAAACAATTATTTTCGCTCAGTCACTCAGCAAATGTTAACACAATGTGAAAGTTCTCAAATTCTGTCAAGGTACAAATGTACAACTTGTCATGTTGTTACCTGACTACACAATGTAGATGTGCCCCATTTCAACCAGAAACTGACAGGCATTGTCACTTGCTAAATAGCTTTGACAGTGAATTGTGATCATCCAAAGCAGCGCACGAACATAACGTGTAGGGGGGTTACCAGTTGTGCTACATCTGCATAGCAACTGTTACATATAGGGGGTATTTATCAACAGTTGTTGAGTTATGTGTCTTTTATTGCATATATTTGGCGCATTTAGGGGCAAGTGTCTTTTTGTGCCGAAGTTTGGCGCATTCTCTCCACTGTCATTTTGTAAACTTGCTAGGATTTTGAGGGTCCCTTGTCTAATTTTTACAGTGGTCAGTAATTTATCATTTGCGCCAATTGTAATTTGGCTGTTTTTTTTTTTACGCATGTTTGAAGCAAATCCCCACCAACAATATTCTGACATGAAAAACACACATACCAAAGGTAGAATATGGTGTGCGCCAAAGTTACTAAAGGACATGCGCCAAATGATAAATTTGGCACACTTCCTAAAAACCAAAGTAAAAAAAAAAAAAAGAGTAAAAAGAATCCGACAACAGGTAAAAATGATAAATACCACCCCCCCCCATAATGTATATACAGTGGTTAGTTGATGTTATATATTATTTTTATCTTACTTAGTGGAGTGCCCCAGCGTTTGGAACATTTTGTTCCCAATGCTTGAAGCAAGCAGCGGGGGTCGTGACGTCATGACCATTCCCCTCATGACATCACACCACGCCCCCTCAATGCAAGTCTATGGGAGGGGCCACGCCCCCTCCCATAGACTTGCATTGAGGGGGCTGGCATGATATCATGAGGGGCGTGACCGTGACATCACGACCCCCACCGCCCGCACCCAGCATTCTAAATGAACACCAGGTGCTGCACATAGATCGCGGGCGTCAGACATCTTATCCCCTATTCTTTGGATAGTTGATAAGATGTCTAGGGGCGGAGAACCCTTTTAACTTCCTTTTATGTAAATGTGACACGTTATACTCTTCAAAATTCTGTAATCTTTCACATAAACAAGGCTTGGCACTATTGGTTTCTATATGACAAGTAACCAGCACACTGCCATCCAAGAGTGCACTACCAGCCTCCTATGGCAGCAACTTATCTACCCAAGAATGAAAGCAGTTGAGATCGAGCTAACCAAATCTATCTCTCCCCTAACATCAGTCAGTAGGCCCCTATACAAATGAAATGGGTGCTGGCTTCCCCTGAAAACAAATGTTCGACTGGCACATATGTAGTGTGAATGATTAGTGTAAAGGGTACCTGCAAAGTTGAACCATATGAAGCCCATCAAGTTCTGTATACATGACCATTTGTAATCAATTGGACATGTGCACAAAAATCACTGGGCATTGTACGGATGTCTCGGTAAACCAACTTGCCAATTGTAGGCCTGCATCTCTTTATGGCCCTGATCGGAAGAGCAGACGGGTAGGCTTTAATCTCCAGCTCAACCAGCTGCTCCAAGGCCAACCCAGTGGTAATCTCAATATAATGCCCTCAGACATGGTTACACCACTCAAAAGTTATAATGGACTCAAACTAAGCTCTATGAGAGAGATTTAGCAATGCTTTTAGAGCATTTTTTTTTTGTCCATGTTTTGGCGCAGTTCAGAAGCAAGCAGCATATTTAGCGACTTTTATGCGACTTTTGATATAGACAATTTTACCCATAGAACTTTTTCTTTTTGACCCTGCAGTGGTCACGTATTTATCATTTGTGACTTTTGTCAAAAGTCGCTATTTTGTGCGCAAAGGTACTTTTTTAGGCACAAAGCTACACCACCTACCAGTAGGAGTGAGAATCACTTCTACCTTCCACAATTCAACCTTTAACCTCTTGTGGACGACAGCGTCCCACTCCCCTTCTATGACATGCGCTCAGGAGCTGAGCGTGGGTCATAGCTGGGTGGTCCTGGCAGCTATCAGCCACCAAGACCCATCTCTAATGTCAGACATCACCGATCACGGTGATGCCCAGCTTTAACCACTTAGACACCACAATCAAATTTGATTGTAGCATCAAAAATGCAAGTAAAAATGTCCCGGCAGCTCTGTGAAAGTAAGTAAAAACACCTAACCTGCCAAATTCAGGACCCGGGAAAGTGTCTACTTCCTTCCCTTCTAGAAAAAGTGTATGTGGTAGAGCTTTTCCCACCACAGCAGAGCTGCGCAAAATTCATCATCCTCCTGAACCTTCTTGATAAATAAGATGAACGCAAGTCAAACCCCCCACCCAAATAAACGTGGGAAAATAGCTCTACCGTAGACATTCTTTGATAAATTTGGGCCTATATATTTAAATATGTTTAGAACAATATCTCTGATTTTACTATGACTGTTTTGTATGGTGTGATTTCTTAAAGGGTGATTTTGTAAATCCACCCACTTTATCTTGGCGCCCATTTTATGTGTGTATAAACAGCAACCTGTACAATGTTATGTATGCCAATCTGAGGAGGAAGGAATGTACCTCCAAAACGCGTCATTGGTTTTATTATTTTATTAA
Organism: Hyla sarda; assembly: GCF_029499605.1. NCBI lineage: Eukaryota > Metazoa > Chordata > Amphibia > Anura > Hylidae > Hyla > Hyla sarda. Next base: position 68,303,129 of record NC_079193.1, read on the forward strand.
TAAACATAGTGCCAACAGGCACTTTATAGTTATTTGACTACTGAACATTGCTTTAAATTCCTGAAACAAAGAACAGCGCCCAAACACAAGGTCCTTTTGTTTATTTTTCTGCATCTCTGGACGGGATCGAGTCATCATTTTCCTGTTACCTTCTGGGCTTGGCAGTTCACTTCCACAAAGTTATTGGCACCCCGCTGCAGGGGGTGATAGAACCGGTTCATCTCTGCCCCGTTTCCTAGGTAATACACGAGGCACTGTCCTCTTTTTTTCGCTGTTTCTTTATGGTTACACCACTGGCTGCTAAATTGTTCCAAATTGTAGTGCTCACGGCAGATGACTCCCTACACAAAGCTGTCACCCAGTAGATATTACAATGCCTATACATATATAAATATCAGTGCCAACTCCTTACTAACAGTCATATAGAATAGCTCATACGATTGCGCCCACCACATGGAATAATCCATGAAGTTGTGCTTCCACATTGCATTGATCACAAAAATACTTACATACAAACCCCAAATAGTATTTACTGCTACAGCAATGCCCAGAGATATATGCCAGGGGCAGGATCATCTCCTTCATGGTCCTGATGGTACTCATGTATCAAGAACTTGCAATAAGCAGCCAATCTGCAATACCTGAAATACAGAGGTGTAACTTGTAGCTCTGGGCCCAATGCAAAATCTGCAGCGGGGCCCCATGTGCCAATAATACTAATCTATTATGGGGCAGATGTGCTTTGGGGCCCTCTTAGGCAGCAGGACCCCAATGTGACTACTACATCTGCATCCCCGATAGCTACACCCCTGCTAAAATGTAATTATCTCTTCGATTTATCTGATAGACTTGGCATGTAATACTTGATCTTCGGGCCTGCTTCAGTATAAAATGACCTGTCTTATCACTACCAGATGCAGATACCGTATATACTCGAGTATTAGCCGTTCCAAATATAAGCCGAGGCCCCTAATTTCATCACAAAAACCTAGGAAAAGTTATTGACTCGACTATAAGTCTAGGGTGGGAAATACATCATCTTCTTATGTCATCATCCAAACCCCCGTCATCATCACCCCCCTCATCATCACCCCTGTCATCACCCCCCTCATCATCACCCCCATCATCATCACCCCCATCATCATCACCCCGTCATCATCCCCCCCTTCATCATCAGCGTCTGTCAATCCCTTTCAGTGGTCTTCAACCTGCGGACCTCCAGATGTTGGAAAACTTCAACTCCCAGCATGCCCGGACAGCCATCGGCTGTCCGGGCATGCTGGGAGTTGTAGTTTTGAAACATCTGGAGGTCCATAGGTTGAAGACCACTGCAGCCTTCGTCCTCATCCAGACCCCCCTTTTGTTTTTTACTCACCTCCCCAGTTTCTCGGTGGGAAGGAAAGGTGAGCTGGTCCGGGCCATCCATCTTTGGCCATCCATGCTGCAGGGACCGTCTGGTGGGGAGGGTTGTTGTTCCAAGCTGTCCAGCTTCCCCGGGAGGCCCTCTTCTCTGCTCCGGGCCAGCCACGGACTAGTGACGTTGCCTTGACGACGACGCGCAGTGACGTCCCTGCGCATAAACGTCCCTGCGCGGTGGCGTCAATGCAGCATCACTAGTTCGTTCGGGGCCGGCCCAAGCGGAGAAGAGGGCCTCACGGTGAAGATGGACAGCCTGGAACAACTAACCCTCCCCACCGGACGGTCCCTGCCGCATAGATGGCCGAAGATGGACGGCCCGGACCATCCCCTCACAGCTAAGCGACCCCTCACAGTTCACTCGAATATAAGCCGAGGGGGGTGTTTTCAGCACGAAAAATCATGCTGAAAAACTCTGCTTATACTCGAGTATATACGGTAAGCAGATGCAGTGACATACAGCCAACATCATATGGTCCAGCATTGTCTCTATTTTCAGAGCTTCATGCTCATATCGCAGGTTCACTAATACACTGTCATTGCCATGTAAAGGTACCACTTACAGCGGATGGCTTACTCATCATGCACAGATGGATCAGAGAATTGAGAACAACCTCATTTGTCTCTCTGCGCCTGGGTTTTGGTTTTTTCGGAGCCATCTCAGCAGGACTGTCACAACACGTAGTCTTCACCAGATGGGAGTACTATGGTGAGAAAACATTGACTCAGTCCTGCCAGTCACAATTAATAAATACTTTCAGACACAAGTGATTAAGCAAATACCTGAAGCAAAGCGATTCCGGGGATTAGCCCAGAAGCCTTTCTAGGCCGACTACTTGTTTTCACTGCAATATGTATATTATATTATAATTGTAAGGAGAGATCATAGGTCTCCATTAAATTTCAGTGCTCTTGTGAATTTGTTGCAGATTTGCTGGAGATTTAGGAAAGTCAGAATCTGCAGCAAACATGCAGCAAATTCATTACAAATTTTCAGCACGTGAACATACACGTAAACAGAATTTGATTATTATAAGTGCATACCGTACATATACTGTATTTATATACATTTAGTTAATAACTAAATGTTAATAACACTAAAATACCAGTCTGTAAAAAATCCCTATAATCCCACGGTGGAAAATATCTGCTGCATCTGAATGTGTCATTAGAATGGACGTCAGCCTACAGGATTTCACCATTCCTTCACATTCTTTAGTTTTCTCTAGGAACTGCTGATTCTGCGCAAGTGAGAAGCCCAATAGCTCACTAGAAATGGCTGACAATGGCGACAATAGTCTGTCGCTAGATAAATAATCATAGTTTGGGAATTGAGGATATCTGCAGCTCTGAGGCCGGTGCTTTAAATAGCTTCATGCTGTAATAAATCAATGAAAAGTGTCTTATGTAGCCGTGGAGGTATAAGGGGTGCAGAGGTAGCAGTCATAGGTGGGCTCTGATATCAGAGGGTGCCGTGAGACCCTTCTGCTACATAAATATACACCTGTGAGAACATAAATAGTGGTGTCACTATCATAGGGGAAATTTGTATAGGCTAATTTGAGTGTGTTAGCGTTTATTTAATAAGGTTCTTATAGTTAAAGGGGTATTCTGGCTTTATACATCCAAAGGATAGGGGATAAGATGTATGATCGCAGGGGTCCCACCGCTGGGGACCCCCGCGATCTCGGTGCAGCCCCCTGCATTCTGTACCGGGTGCTGCCTCCAAGAAGGGGCCATGAGGCCATGTTACGCCCCCTCCATTCATGTCTATGGGAGGGGGTGTGATGGCCATCACGCTCCCTCCCATAGACATGAATAGAGGGGGCGTGGTGTGACGCCACTAGGGGATGTGGCCGTGATGTCATGTCTCCATCTCGGAGGCAGTGCCCGGCACAGAATGTTTCTGGCACGAAATTGTTGATTTCCGTGTCCGCAGAAAGAATGAATCTGTTCATTCTTTCTGCGGACTCTGCACTGAATGCCTAGCCATCAATGATGCATTCCCATGCGGTCCTAGTGCCACCATGTTATGCCAGCGCCCGCAGTCCGCGAAATGTGCGCACGGAGATTATCCGTGCGGACATTCTGATGTGTGAACACAGCCTTACTTGACAGGACAGCTTGAAATAAGCCATAAAATGTCTCATTCCATGACTACAAGCAAAGACCTTTAAGATCATTCAAAATTGATAGAAAAAGTATATTTGTAAATTGCATGACTTTTATTATACAATAAAAAAAAAGCTTTATTTAATAAACTAAGTTTATTGTGATTTCCTAGAGTTGCTGTAGTGATACCGTTATGTATCTGGGTATAGGAAGTGATCAGATGAAGCTATAGATGTGGCTTTATAACCACTTTAATGTTCCTAGGCTCCAGGTCTTTTTCCCTTGGACGTTGTGTAGCTTCAGCTCGCAGGTTCAGGAGAGCAATAACAACACTTGTGCTGACCGTAGCACTTCAGCTGTTTTTGTTGCTGACTGAACTTTCTGAGCCCTTTATGTTCTTTCTATTTTCCTGATACAAATCAGAGACACCGGTTCCAGGAATAATATTTGTTGAACGTTTCTCTTTTTGCCCATGGCTTTTCTTCATCTAGAGAACGTCCTTTTTTGTTTACCTATCCGTTACATCTGAAGTCGGCCTTATTTAGCACATCAAAAACATTTCATGCTGTAAATGTTATGCATAAGTAAGTGGTTCCCAAACACTACTGTCCTACATATCTCGCCTCCTCATATCGATTCTTGCCACCTTAGACAGTGGTTGGGTATGTTGGATTTCTGCTGTTGGGTAAATTGTTCTGCAGCTGCCCGAGCTATGCTTGGACAAAACAGTACTGTCATGTCCTTCATGCTTAAAGGGGTACTCTGCCCTTTGGACATCTTATCCCCTATCCAAAGGATAGGGGATAAGAAGTCTAATCGTGGGGGTCCCGCAGCTTGGACTCCCGCGATCTGTGTGCAGCACTCGACATTCATTTAGAAGGCTGGGTACGGGCGGCGGTGGTGACGTCACAGCCATGCCCCCTCAATGCAAATCTAAGTGAGGGGCCATAGACTTTCATTGAGGGGACGTGGTGTGACATCACAAGGGGCGTGGTCGTGACATCATGATCCCCCGCCGCCGGCACCCAGTGTTCAGAACAAAATGTTACGAATGCCAGGGCAGCGGGGTACTCCTTTAAGCATAGTTCAAAAGGTAAAAGAAGCACTCTGGGTTTCATTCAGCCCCCCCCCCCCCCCCCATTTCATGCAGACTCACCATTACTAGTCATTTGCACCATTTGGTTTATTCCCTTACAACTGCATCCATGTGTTTAAGTACTATAAGGCTGGGCATGAACCGGAGGGAAACTGATGCTAGAACTGATCTCATTCATTAGAATGGGACAGTTCACAATTATCCAGCATCTCAATTTTGACGCCGGATGGTTGGACATGCCAGAGGGCACCGGAGAGGGGAATGCTGGATGCCATACAACTGATGACTTGTTGTCAGTTGTAGCATCAGTTGTGTAGAGATATAGACTGAGTTCCCCTATGCTGGATGCCGGACATATATCAACCCAGAATTACTTAATCATGTGATCACCAGTCTGACTCACAAAGTTACCATGCTTAATGTGTGTCAGAGGATGTCAGTCCTGGTATACTAACCTCCTGTGAACAACAGGATGACATAATCACCTCTCAGTGTCCCCCCTGTTAGCTCCCAGACCCCTCGCCTCCCAGATCTGTATGCAGCTGCTCGTATCTCTATGGGATCAAGAATTATGGTAATTATATACCTCCCCTGAGGCTGTGTTCACACGCTGCATTAGTTGTTACTTTTTTCTGTTTTTGACATGATTTTCTCAACATTGTTACAAATATGGTGATATTTTAAAGCAATTGTGCAAATCATGGTAGAAATTTATTATGCATGTTGATGCAGCCTAAAGACGTAAAATCTTCATAAAACAACTTTATTGTGATTATGTTTCAAATCAGTCTCACTTCATGACAATATTTCTTTAAATGGGCACTGTCAGATATAAAAACTTTTTATATGTGGTAAAGCATGTATAACCAATAGGTTTTGCAATTGCTTTCATTAAAAAAATGTCAGTATTTCATACTGAAGAAGCCAGTCAAACAACTGCCCCCCTGCCTCCTGGGATACATACCAGCCTGGCTGTGTCCACTCGTCATCAACTACGTAATGGACCCACTCCATGACTGACAGGTCTGCAGATCTAAAACTGCTGTGATCGTCTCCCTCACTGTCTGTGTTTACTTCACAGTCTCCTGTGTGAGGAGAAGGGGGAGGGGGCGGGGGTGCACTGCTGCCTGTGAGCAGATGAAGGTGCATGCACACCACGTTTTCACTGTACGGGTGCCGGTCCGGTCAGAAAACCTGATACGGGTCAAAAATGAGCCAACCGGAATAAAACGGTGACTCCGGTCGGCTCATTAAAATCAATGGATTTCAGCGCCGGTCCGGCTGGGGTATGGGAGCGCACAGTTTTCCCCTCCCCCAGCCAGATCCGGCACCCGTACAGTGAAAACGTGGTGTGCATGCTCCCTAATGAAAGAAGCTGGTGACTGAAGATGGAGGATTTTTTGTTTAAAAAGTAAGTTTCCCTGCATGTATATATGTGTGTGTGTGGATATATATGTATGTGTGTAAATCTGTGTTGTCTAGGTAATGTACATGTGTATGAATAAATGGAGTGAATGTGTGTGTGTGTCTAATACAGGGGGATTACAATCATATGCCTCCAGCTGTTTCAAAACTACAACTCCCAGCATGCCTGCACAGCCAAATTATGTGTAGGCATACCTGGAGTTGTAGTTTTGCAACAGTAGGAGGAACACAGCCTGCAGCAACACTGCTGTAAACAGGGGCAGACTGACCGGCTGGTCCGATCGGACATCTTATGAGGGCCCGGCGGGGTTAAGGGCCCACTGCCGCTACTGAGGATCCAGGACACTCGTCCCAGATCCCCAGCAGACAGCGCTGCCTTCTCCGGTATGTGCAATACATGCATATACAGGAGAAGGCGTCTCCTCTGTCTGAGCCGCATCTGCAGCTTACACAGAGGAGACGTTACCTCCGCCCCCGCGCAGCACGCAGTACAGGCACCGATGACGTCACTCAGCTCCACGTCCTAGTCACGTGGAGTCGCCGGTCACGTGAGTGCAGCGCTCTGTCGGTAATCTAATGGCGCAGGTGCTCTACCGAGAGAATGCAGTGTTCACGTGACCAGCATTACGAGCTGAGCAGCGGGACTTCTGCAGCGCATATCTCTGGAAGAAGTGGACAGAATTTAGTAAGTGACCCCTCTATGGACTTCAGGTCACCCACTCTATAACCCAGTGTTTTGGGTTTAGAGTGAGTGATCATGCTGACAGTTTTCCTTTAGGGTGCGTTCACACGGGCGTATTTGTCAGCGGATCCGCAGCTGCGGATCCGCTGACAAAGGCCCCTAAAGTGCTGCCCTCTTTGTGCCTGCTAATAGTGGCAATCCGCCGCTACCAGCAGACACATCGCGGCCGCTCTCTGTGTAGCTCAGGGAGCCGGGGGAGCGGCCGCGATGTGCGGGATGTGCGGATACACTGCGACTGTGTCTGCTGCTGTGGATGTGCGGATACACTGCGACTGTGTCTGCTGCTGTGGATGTGCGGATACACTGCAGTGTGTCTGCTGTAGCGGCGGATTGCCGCTATTAGCAGGCACAAAGAGGGCAGCACTTTAGGGGCCTTTGTCAGCGGATCCGCATCTGCGGATCCTCTGACAAATACCCCCGTGTGAATGCACCCTCAAGCTATATCCCCACCACACTAGTACATGTATAGGCTACAACTGAAGGATACATTAGTTAACAAAAAAAAGTATCCAAATGTACCCATAGGTTTCTATGTCGCAATGTATGCCAGAAAAGTGTTCCTTTTGCCTGTTTAACAACTTAATATTTTGATACAGTATTGAAAAGCATAGTAGTCCACACTATTCTACAGGGTGGGCCATTTATATGGATAAACCTTAATAAAATGAGAATGGTTGGTGATATTAACTTCCTGTTTGCGGCACATTAGTATATGTGAGGGGGGAAACTTTTCAAGATGGGTGGTGACTGTCACGATGCCGGCTGGCAGGAGGTGGATCCTCTGTGCCAGAGAGGGATTGGCGTGGACCGTGCTAGTGGACCGGTTCTAAGTCACTACTGGTATTCACCAGAGCCCGCCGCAAAGCGGGATGGTCTTGCTGCGGCGGTAGTGACCAGGTCGTATCCACTAGCAACGGCTCTACCTCTCTGACTGCTGAAGATAGGCGTGGTACAAGGGAGTAGACAGAAGCAAGGTCGGACGTAGCAGAAGGTCGGGGCAGGCAGCAAGGATCGTAGTCAATAAGGTAATAGCAGGAGGTCAAGTACACAGTGAGGACAAACACAGTAACGCTTTCACTAGGCTCTAAGGCAACAAGATCCGGCAGGGGAGTGCAGGGGCAGTGAACAGATATAGTCTGGGAGCAGGTGGAAGCCAATTAAGCTAATTGGGCCAGGCACCAATCATTGGTGCACTGGCCCTTTAAGTCTCAGGGAGCTGGCGCGCGCGTGCCCTAGAGAGCGGAGCCGCGCGCGCCAGCACATGACAGCAGGGGACCGGGACGGGTAAGTGACCTGGGATGCGATTCGCGAGCGGGCGCGTCCCGCTGTGCGAATCGCATCCCCGACGGCCATGACAGTGCAGCGCTCCCGGTCAGCGGGACCGACCGGGGCGCTGCGGAGAGAGAGACGCCGTAAGCGCTCCGGGGAGGAGTGGGGACCCGGAGTGCTAGGCGTAACAGTACCCCCCCCCTTAGGTCTCCCCTTCTCTTTGTCCGGTAACTGCCTCCCCTGGGATGAGGACACCGGGAAAGAATGGAGGGATTCCTCAACAACAGGCAGTACAGCAGGAGTGGGAATGGGGAGGGAGGGCAGAGGGCGAGGCCTGGCACGGGGCAGTGTGACACCAGGACGGGGGCCATGAGGAGGCACCGAGGCTTGCCTGACTGGACTGGGAGGGGGGGAGAGGCATTTCTTATGGCAGGCAGAGTCCATAAAGACTTTAGGGAGACCGGATACAGGGGAACACACAGGGTCACGGCAGGGAGTACTGGGAACCGGTCCAAGGCAGTCCTTGAAACAAGAGGCACCCCAGCTCTTGATCTCCCCTGTGGACCAATCCAGGGTTGGGGAATGGTGTTGAAGCCAGGGTAGTCCAAGGAGAATTTCGGAAGTGCAATTGGAGAGGGCCAAAAACTCAATTCTTTCGTGATGAGGTCCGATGCACATTAGGAGGGGCTCCGTGCGGTAACGCACGGTGCAATCCAACCTGACTCCGTTGACCGCGGAAATGTGGAGTGGCTTGACGAGACGGGTCACCGGGATGCGGAATTTATTCACAAAGGACTCCCGAATAAAATTCCCAGAGGCACCAGAGTCCAGGCAGGCCACGGCTGAGAGGGAAGAGTTGGCTGAAGGAGAAATCCGTACAGGCACCGTGAGACGTGGAGAAGCCGACTTAGCATCAAGAGACGCCACACCCACGAGAGCTGGGTGCGAGCGTGCGTTTCCCAGGCGTGGAGGACGGATAGGGCAATCCACCAAAAAATGTTCGGTACTGGCACAGTACAGACAAAGATTCTCTTCCCTACGGCGATTCCTCTCTTCCAGGGTCAGGCGAGACCGATCCACTTGCATGGCCTCCTCGGCGGGAGGCCTAGGCGCAGATTGCAATGGAGACTGTGGGAGAGGTGTCCAGAGATCTAAGTCTTTTTCCTGGCGGAGCTCTTGATGCCTCTCAGAAAAACGCATGTCAATGCGAGTGGCTAGATGAATGAGTTCATGCAAGTTAGCAGGAGTTTCTCGTGCGGCCAGAACATCTTTAATGTTGCTGGATAGGCCTTTTTTAAAGGTCGCGCAGAGGGCCTCATTATTCCAGGATAGTTCAGAAGCAAGAGTACGGAATTGTATGGCGTACTCGCCAACGGAAGAATTACCCTGGACCAGGTTCAGCAGGGCAGTCTCAGCAGAAGAGGCTCGGGCAGGTTCCTCAAAGACACTTCGAATTTCCGAGAAGAAGGAGTGTACAGAGGCAGTGACGGGGTCATTGCGGTCCCAGAGCGGTGTGGCCCATGACAGGGCTTTTCCAGACAGAAGGCTGACTACGAAAGCCACCTTAGACCTTTCAGTAGGAAACTGGTCCGACATCATCTCCAAGTGCAGGGAACATTGCGAAAGAAAGCCACGGCAAAACTTAGAGTCCCCATTAAATTTGTCCGGCAAGGACAAGCGGAGGCTAGGAGTGGCCACTCGCTGCGGAAGGGGTGCAGGAGCTGGCGGAGGAGATGGTTGCTGCTGTAGCAGAGGCAGAAGTTGCGACTGAAGTTGCTGCACCGTGGTGGACACTTCCGACAGCTGGTGGGTTAGATGGGCGATCTGTCGGGATTGCTGGGCGACCACCGTGGTGAGATCAGAGATATAAGGCAGGGGAACCTCAGCGGGATCCATGGCTGGATCTACTGTCACGATGCCGGCTGGCAGGAGGTGGATCCTCTGTGCCAGAGAGGGATTGGCATGGACCGTGCTAGTGGACCGGTTCTAAGTCACTACTGGTATTCACCAGAGCCCGCCGCAAAGCGGGATGGTCTTGCTGCGGCGGTAGTGACCAGGTCGTATCCACTAGCAACGGCTCTACCTCTCTGACTGCTGAAGATAGGCGTGGTACAAGGGAGTAGACAGAAGCAAGGTCGGACGTAGCAGAAGGTCGGGGCAGGCAGCAAGGATCGTAGTCAATAAGGTAATAGCAGGAGGTCAAGTACACAGTGAGGACAAACACAGTAACGCTTTCACTAGGCTCTAAGGCAACAAGATCCGGCAGGGGAGTGCAGGGGCAGTGAACAGATATAGTCTGGGAGCAGGTGGAAGCCAATTAAGCTAATTGGGCCAGGCACCAATCATTGGTGCACTGGCCCTTTAAGTCTCAGGGAGCTGGCGCGCGCGCGCCCTAGAGAGCGGAGCCGCGCGCGCCAGCACATGACAGCAGGGGACCGGGACGGGTAAGTGACCTGGGATGCGATTCGCGAGCGGGCGCGTCCCGCTGTGCGAATCGCATCCCCGACGGCCATGACAGTGCAGCGCTCCCGGTCAGCGGGACCGACCGGGGCGCTGCGGAGAGAGAGACGCCGTAAGCGCTCCGGGGAGGAGCGGGGACCCGGAGTGCTAGGCGTAACAGTGACCATGGCAGCCATTTTGAAGTCGGCCATTTTGAATCCAACTTTTGTTATTTTCAATAGGAAGAGGGTCATGTGACACATCAAACTTATTGGGAATTTCACAAGAAAAACCAAGGATGTGCTTGGTTTTAACATAACTTTATTCTTTCATGAGTTATTTACAAGTTTCTGACCACTTATAAAATGTGTTCAATGTGCTGCCCATTGTGTTGGATTGTCAATGCAACCCTCTTCTCCCACTCTTCACACACTGATAGCAACACCGCAGGAGAAATGCTAGCACAGGCTTCCAGTATCCGTATACACTGCTATATACTACTATATACACCACAGGAGAAATGCTAGCACAGGCTTCCAGTATCCGTAGTTTCAGGTGCTGCAGAATGGGCAAAACAAAAATTGGAACAGGACATCATTGTTTTTCTTGTGAAATTTACAATAAGTTTGATGTGTCACATGACCCTCTTCCTATTGAAAAAACAAAAGTTGGATTCAAAATGGCCACCATGCAGTGTGGAGGATGACAGAGAGGGGGGGCTGAGGAGTATGGAGGATGATGGGGGTGTGTGCTGAGGAGTGTGGAGGATGACAGAGAGGGGGGGCTGAGGAATGTGGAAGATAATAGGGGTGTGTGCTGAGGAGGCCGGACGAAGTGCTTTTGCACGAAATCAACCGGTTAATCGCCTCCTGAGCTTCCCGCACTTACCCCTGGACGGACTTCTAGCCGATTAGCAGCTAGCGTCTAACTGTGAGTTGCCGGACCCCCATTTCTTTGTTACCAGCAGATTTGTAAATTACTTCTATTAAAAAATCTTAATCCTTCCAAAAGTTATTAGCTTCTGAAGTTGAGATGCTGTTTTCTGTCTAACTGTTTTCTGATGACTCACATCCCAGGAGCTGTGCAGCTCCTATGGGGATATTTTCCCATCATGCGCAGCTCCCGGGACGTGACATCATCATTGAGCAGTTAGACAGAAAACTTCAGAAGCTAATAACTATTGGAAGGATTAAGATTTTTTAATAGAAGTAATTTACAAATCTGTTTAACTTTCCAGAGCCAGTCTATATATAAAAAAAAGTTTTTGCCTGGAATACCCCTTTAATCAAAAGGGAAAAGGTGACCAATGATGACTTCATACCAATCATTTCACAGGCAAGATATGGGGATAAGTGTGAGGATTCCATCAAATAAATCTTAGCTTCCTGGATTGTGTATCACAGTATAAATTACAGTAGGTTTCGTTATGGCAAAAAAAATTCACAGCAAGCCTGCAGAAATAACAACTTTCAAGTCAGAACTACATCACATTGTATAGATTTTGGTGGGGTTCTCCCTGTGCCTGTAATGGTCATACAGAAAACTCCCCTGGCAATACTTTGACTCTTTTCACACAACGCTTTTGTGACTCTCTTAAGGATATCTTCTCCGAATATGATGGATGCCATGCAACTTCCAAAAGGCTTAGAAGATTGCGCTATTTCATCCAGCAGAAAACGCCAACTCACCTGAATGAAAGCCAACATGACATACTACATGCTTCATACAGTGGGGATCAAAAGTTTGGGCACCCCAGGTAAAAATTTGTATTAATGTGCATAAAGAAGCCAAGGAAAGATGGAAACATCTCCAAAAGGCATCAAATTACAGATTAGACATTTTTATAAGATGTCAACAAAAGTTAATTTTATTTTCATCATTCACACTTTCACAATAACAGAAAGCAAAAAAATGGCCCCCCTCCGTAGGCTTGCATTGAGGGGGCGGAGCGTGACATCACACGGGGGTGGAGCCATGACGTCACTATGCTCAGTCCCTGTGATCGCTAGTAATCAGACCCGGAGCGAGCACGCTCCGGGGGCTGATGCTAATGGGGTGCGGCGTGGAAGATCACGGGGGTCGCCAGCGGCGGGACACCCGCGGTCAGGCATCTTATCCCCTATCCTTTGGATAGGGGATAAGATGTCTTAGCGCCGGAGTACCCCTTTAATATCTTGTACTGCCCCCTTTGGCAAGTAACACAGCTTGTAAACGCTTTTTGTAGCCAGCCAAGAGTCTTTCAATTCATGTTTGAGGCATCTTTGCCCATTCTTCCTTACAAAAGTCTTCCACTTCTTTGAGATTTCTGGGCTGTCTGTCACGCACTGCTCTTTTAAGGCCTATTCATAGATTTTCAATTATGTTGAGGTCAGGAGATTGTGAAGGCCATGTCAAAACCTTCAGTTTACGCCTCGATGTAATTCCACATGGATTTCGAGGTGTGTTTCGGATCATTATCCATTTGTAGAAGCCATCCTCTCTTTAACTTCAGCTTCTTCACAGATGGCAAGTTAGCATCCAATATTTGATGACATTTTATTGAATCCATTTTTCCTTCTACTCGTGAGATGTTCCCTGTGCCACTGGCTGCAATTAAACCCCAAAGTATGATTGATCCACCCCCATGCTTAACAGTTGGACAGAGGTTCTTTTCATTAAAGTCTGTTCCCCTTCTCCTCCAAACGTACCTTTGCTCATTCCGGCCAAAAAGTTCAATTTTAACCTCATCGGTCCACAGAACTTGTTTCCAAAATGCATCAGGCTTGTCTATATGTTCATTTGCAAAGTTCAAATGCTGATTTTTGTGGTGAGGACATAGAAGAGGTTTTCTTCTGATGACTCTTCCATGAAGACCATATTTGCACAAGTATCTCTTTATGGTGGAATAGTGTACCACATCTCCAGTGTCTGCCAGACCTTTCTGGAGGGATTGTGCAGTCAAACGTGGGTTTTGAATTGTTTTTCTCACAATCATGCGAGCTGTTCTGTCTAATATTTTTCTTGGTCTTCCAGATCTTGCTTTAACTTCCACTGTTCCTGATGACTGCCATTTCTTAATTACATTCCGAACAGAGGATATTGACATCTAAAAACGTTTTGCTATCTTCTTATAGCCTTCTCCAGCTTTGAGAGCGTCAACTATTTACAGTTCCAGATTTCTAGACAACTGCTTAGAAGAACCCATGGTGCTGATTGTTGGGGCAAGGTCAGATGAGTCTGGGCATTTAAAACCTTTGAGATTGACATCACCTGGTCTTCCCAGATGATGATTGAGAAGTGCATGCTATAAATTCTGCAGGGTGCCCAAACTTTTGCAAACGCCATTTTTTTGTTTTCTGTTATTTTGAAAGTGTAAATGATGGAAATAAAATCTAACTGTTATTGACATATTAAAAGAATGTCTAATCTGTAATTTGATGCCTTTTGGCTTTCTTTGGCTTCTTTATGCACATTAATACAAATTTTTACCTGGGGTGCCCAAACTTTTGATCCCCACTGTATTTATTATTTTCTGCAACATCATCCCCTTGCCACTACAGTATGCCACTGTGGATTTTCCTTCTATGAATCTGGATGAAAAATTGTTGACAAATCTGTAACATGTGAACTAAGCTATAAAACTTAGCTGAAAACTAAGGCAAATTTTCAAATAGTGTGAAATGACAGTAGCCATTTAAACAACTTTCCTCCATGTTTTACCTTAAATTTACCAAAAGTTCCTCCTAACCCCAGAAAAAAAGCTTTAAAGTCAAAGCCACTAGGTGTCACCTTTCTCTTCTCATCTGAGGTCCACTGTCTGTTGTTAGGATTTTGTCTCTGGTAACAGACATAGCAAGACAGAACACATGAAGTGAGGAGAGAAAATTTGAGGAGGGAGTCTGGGTTGAGTGCCTGCAAGCTGCCTGCTGAAGATGATCTACACTGTCCTAATAGGTAATTCAAAACTTCCCTCTAATCTCTGACCATTCATAAAGATCAGGGCAGCTGCCCCTTGTGTAAAAAACAGTGCTTAGCGTAACCCCTTCCTTGCTGTGTTGCTGCTGTTTCTTGCATTTTTGCTTACATAGTACCTTGTAAGCCCAGTGCATCAGTAAAACTTTCTACCCAACCTACCATCTATACTAATGTACTGTATAAATCATACCACAACACAGTGCCAGCCTGTTCAGTCCAGAGCACTTTCACCAGCACAAGTTCATGGCATAGCAAACAGGAGATTGAGCTGTGTTTGGCCAGAGTAGTCAGGGAAAGGAATCCATATGTATACTAAAGCAAACAACCCAGCTCTGGTTTTGCTTGCTAAAATTAATCGAATGAAAAATAGCTGTGCACAATGGAGGGGGCTCACTTAGGCTCAATAACAGCACTGATAGCACTAAAATAACCTCATCACTGCTCTGAATATAACAATACTATGCAGAGTCTTAAAATTGTTCTGAAATTACGTGTATATCCCAGCCTTTTCTGTCTTCATGTCCTATGCAGATTTATGAATCTCCATGGTAACAGACAACAAAGAAGCTTGTGTAGTCTGACCCTGCAGTCTTATTTCCCTGTCTTCTGCTAGGAGATAGATACAAGGGAGTGTGACTAGAGGTCAGACTGAACAGGGATTGGCTGCTACCATGAAGATAGATAAGTCCGCATAGGAGCTGTATACATTATAGTGTAGGGTATATTTTATATTTTCACTCCTAACCCTTTTGCAGCTAACATGCAAGCACTGCCTCTAGGATCTGAAGCCATCGATTACTTTTCAACACAGTTTAATTAAATGCGCTAGGCCAGGTCTTGGACTACTCACTCACCGCCAGGCAGAACAAGAAGACGGCTTGTTCATTTTGATCCGTATAAAAATATACACAGATTAAGACATAGATAGACTATATTTTAATAATAATGTCCTTACAGGAAAAATATCTTCTTAGTGATCTTCTATTATTCTTTTCAGACATGTTTTATATTGTCTAGTAAAAATAAACCTCGGGAACATTACTAGGATCATGTCCTTGTGTGAACTGTGACAGAAATACAATGTATGTGAATGAATTCCAAATTCTGAGAGTGTTCCCTGAGCATACATTAGATCCAGTCTATGATATTTATAGAGCAACGTGTCAGTCTGCCAGCTCTAATTTTAGCCGAGAGTTTATGGTGGACCGATCCTGTCATCACACTTATAACAGGTACACCGCTGAAATACCAGCCTTACTTCCAGTGAAGAATTTTAGACACTTCTATCTCATTGTGTTAGTCACAAGTCAACAAATAATTCATGTGCATTGACTACTAAATTATTTTAGTTCCAAGGCTATCCTATATTTTTCATATTATAAATAAACTTAAAGGGGTATTCCAGCTTTATACATCTTATCCCCTATCCATTGGATGCATGATTGCAGGGGTCCAACCACTGGGACACCTGCGATCTCGGTGCAGCCCCTGGCATTCTGTGCCAGGTGTTGCCTCCGAGACGTGACGTCATGGCCACGCCGACTCGCAACATCACGCCACAATGATGTCACAAGGGGGCGTGGCCTCTGGGTCTTTGCAAAGCCCTGGGTGCACAGTGACATACTGCCAGCATCTTCATAGTAACCCCTGTTCTGGGGAGGAGGCATTCCTAGGGGGGCGCAGGGAAGGAGTCATTATTGGGGAGCATAGGGGAGGAGTCATTACTAGGGGAGCATAGGGGAGGAGGCAACTCTATGAAGATGCTTTCACAGAGTGAGGATCGGTATGTATAATTTTTATCAGTGTCACCCCCCTACCAATAGGTTAGTGAGGATGATACTGATGTCAAATGCCCTTTAAGGTTACAGTGGGTGTTATTATTATTATTATATATTTTTTCTTTTTTTCTCTCATACATATGATGCAGACTAAAAAGCTATACATAACTTGTTTTCAGGGGAGAGAGTATATACCTGGACAACCTTATTGAATTATTTCATCCTGAATATAAAGTGTACAGCAGTACATCATGGCCACTATAGAATGGAAAAGCTACTTTCTCTTTGCAATGTGGTAAAAAGGTCCTTTGGCATAAAGTTGATCACAGAGTGATCCTTCAGCGATCAGCTGCAAACTGCATGAAAACCTGTCACCAAAGGGCGGCATTTATCAAGACTGGCATCTCTGCTGATGGTCTAACTGAATGCAGTTAACGCGGGGGCCGCTGCAAAAAGGTGACAGGGACATCCTTGTGCCCCGAAAATATTTTTCGGGACACAAGGATGTCCAGAATGTGACAGGGCCCCCCCCGCGGATCCCTCCGGGCTTGATTAGGCCTATGCTGAGCAGCCTGCAGAGGGCCCCGTGGGGGCCCTAGGCAATTGCCTAGTTTGCCCCGCCCTAATGCCTGCCCTGGTAATATCGTAAAACAATATGTATAAGTACATGTATAAGTATGACAACTGCATGTATCAGACATTACATAACAGTGAAGCACATGGCAAAATGGCTGCCTATACATAGGATTGCATGGCTAGCTAACAGTCTAACATCTACACAGTTAACTCCCTGAGTAGCAATACAAATAACTGCATATATCTGGATTCTATAATGCCCTAGTAACAGAGGTAAGTGACTCACCAGATATGCTGTTACACAGATGGTGGAGTTTTAGAAGGGAGAGATGCCTTGCAACAACCCACAATGCATAGCACCGCCCACAAGGCAGAATTCTTATATCAAGAAAAACAAGGTGTAATACGACTTAACACCACTAGATAGTGTTATAACCACACTAAAGAACTCTCAGATATAGTGACAGGCAGAAAGCAAATTGTAAATGTTTCTCAAACCTGCTGGGCAGAACAGGAATCACACCCCTAACGAATCCCCCACCAATTGTAACCACTCCTCTGTACAGTGAGCAGACCTTGACCACTGTTAGATTAACCTTTACATGTGTATTATTCAGCTTCTCCACAGAACCAGAGGAGGAGAGCACTGGAGCCCAGGAGCAGCATTACCGTAAGCGCCCTCAGCCCGCTTCCTGTCTATAACGCATCATAGGGGTTCGGGCCCGGCCATTGCTAATAGCGCGCGGCACCGCGATCAATGCCGCGTGCTATTAGCAATGGCTATTAACCTTTATTAACCTTTTAGAAGCAGCGTTCAAAGTTGTGCCGTGTGCAGAAATGTCCAAATTATAAAAGTATATTTTTAATTAAACCGTACGGTAAATGGCGTACGCTCAAAAAAATTCCAAAGTCCAAAATAGCATATTTTTGGTCACTTTTATATCATAAAAAAATGAATAAAAAGTGTCCAAAAAGTCCGATCAATACATAAATGGTACTGCTAAAAGCTTCAGATCACGGCGCAAAAAATTAGCCCTCATACCCCCCGTACGCAGAAAAATAGAAGTACAGTGGTCCCTCAACATATGATATTAATTGGTTCCAGGAGAACCATCATATGTTGAAACCATCATATGTCGAGTACATATGTCTATGTAAAAATAGTAATTGGTTCTGGGGCCTCGGAACCATTGTATGTTGAATACATATCTCTATGGGAAACTGCTAATTGGTTCTGGGATGACCATTGTATGGGGAGTGTTTAACAAACCAGGGTGCCTCCAGCTGTTGCACAACTACAACTCCCAGCATGCATGTACAGCCATTGACTGTCTGGGCATGCTGGGAGTTATAGTTTTGCAACAGCTGGAGGTACACTGATAGGGAAACATTGATGTATGGGGTGTATAGTGTGTCTATGTATTGTATGTGATGTGTGACATCGCATACAGTACTGTACAGTTCTTTAAATACCTTCAGGGGGGACAGAATGTCCTCCATTACCATCCTGCCGACTACAGCTCTATAGGAAAGGAAGGGAAGCAGCTCATTGGATGCCTGCAGCAAGATGCTGCAGGCTATTGGCTATGGCTGCACTGGGGGGGTGGGGCTTACACAGAGCTCACAGTGGAAGCCTCCGTGAGTTAGCAGGACAGCATGTGAGTAACAGGAGGCAGAACGGGGCACACGGGGCACATTAAACAACTATCTGTCAGTTGCTGAAGTTGTCAGCACTGTCAGATAGCTGTTGGTATGATGGCCCCGACACACAGCAGCATCATATGTCGAGGCTGCCTTCAACATACGATGGGCTCTGAGAGGCCATCATATGTTGAAATGATCATATGTCAGGGCCATCATAAGTCGGGGGATCACTGTACAACAAAATCAAACCTATATAAGTAGGGTATAATTTTAATCATATGGACCTACAGAATAAAGATAAGGTGTAATTTTTACCGGAAAATGTACTGCGTAGAAACAGAAGCCCCGAAAAGTTACAAAATGGCATTTTATCTTCAATTTTGTCACACAATGATTTTTTTCCGTTCCGCCGTAGATTTTTGGGTAAAATGACTGAAGTCATTACAAAGTAGAATTGGTGGCGCAAAAAATAAGCCATCATATAGATTTTTAGCTGCAAAATTGAAAGGGTTATGATTTTTAAAAGGTAAGGAGGAAAAAACTAAAGTGCAAAAACTAGAAAACCCACCGTCCCCAAGGGGTTAATATATACGATGCTCAATATACATAAAGGCAACAATAAAACAGTACTGTGCTGGACTACCTCTTATTGAATTATTTAAAGAATATCACCATGTGCTTTATAAGGGCCCCAAAAATTGAGCAGCTCTATGCAAAATGCATTGTTATATGTTGGTACTGTTGATACTTGCCAAAAGTATTAAAGGGGCACTCCGGTGGAAAACATTTTTTGTTTTAAATCAACTGATGCCAGAAAGTTTTAAACTTATTTTTAAGTTTTAACTTATTTTAAAAAATCTTAATCCTTCCAGTACTTATTAGTGGCTGTATACTACAGAGGAAATTCTTTTCTTTTTAGATTAATTTTCTGTCATGACCACAGTGCTATCTGCTGACACCTCTGTCCATGTCAGGAACTGTCCAGAGCAGGAGAAAATCCCCATAGCAAACATATGCTTCTCTGGACAGTTCCTAAAATGGACAGAGGTGTCAGCAGAGAGCACTGTGGTTGTGACAGAAAAGAATTTCCTCTGTAGTATACAGCCACTAATAGGTACTGAAAGGATCAGGAATTTTTTATTGAATTTATTTACAAATCTGTTTAACTTTCTGACGCAAGTTGATTAAAAAATAAAAATAAAAAAAAGCTTTTCCTCCGGAGTACCCCTTTAAAGGAAAACTATCATATGTTTTGTCCCGCACTATCCACGGGTACCCGTGGATAGTGCGGGTGACGCTGAACATTTTGAGTCCTACCTTGCCCGGATCCGCTGCGCTGTTTGCCCGTTATAGCTGGTTTTCGGTATATTCAAATTAGCTGCTACCTGGCACGGGCGGGGTTACTGCCTTCAACTGGCACTGTGACGTAAACGCCGCCCGGCCGGCTAATGAATATTCATATGTTGTCTTACACTCTCTGTCTCATCTCGGCCGAGTCCTGGACGATACTGCGCATGCACCCTTACTCCAGCGCTGCTCCGGACAAATGAAGCAATGCTGAAGACCGCTTCCGGGTATAGTAGGAAATCCCGCGCATGCGCAGTATCGTCCAGGACTCGGCCGAGATGAGACAGAGAGTGTAAGAGAACGTATGAATATTCATTAGCCAGCGGTGCTGCAGGCCGGGCGGCGGTTACGTCACAGTGCCAGTTGAAGGCAGTGACTCCGCCCGTGCCAGTTTGCAGCTAATATGAATATCGCGGACCCGGGCAAAGTAGGACTCAAAATGTTCAGGGTCACCCGCACTATCCAAAGGTACCCGTGGATGGTGCGAGTCAAAACATATGACAGTTTTCCTTTAACTTTCTGGCACCAGTTAAAGGACAAGTCTCACAGTAAAAAAATTTCAGCTTTTAGTGCAGAAGGTAAAGTTATATAGTTTTGTAAATCACTTCCATTACCAATGCTGCTTAGAAACAAGCTTTTTTTGCATTCTTCTGTCTGACAGGAAATTCAGCTGTTCCAGGTTTTCATGACTTGCGACCCCCTATTCAGGCTGTTATCAGCAGAATCCCGGGGGCCGCAGATAGCTCCCTGTGCTCAGCCTTAGCCCCTCCCATCTGATGAATATTCACACTGTCCTCCCTCTGTTCTGCAGTGATTGGCTGAGCAGCACTGCCTATATGCCGGCTGATTCAGATCATAGCAGCCCCAGCAAACAGGCTGATTCTCTCCCCTCTCCTTGCTAATGTTTTTACACTGAGAACAGAGGAGAGGGGGAGGGGAGGGAGCTGCCAGCGTAGAGCTGTCACACTGAGAATGGAGGGGAGGGAGAGAGGGAGCTGCGACAGTAGAGCTGTCACACTGAGAATGAAGGGGAGGGAGCTGCCAGCGTAGAGCTGTCACACTGAGAATGGAGGGGAGGGAGAGTAGAGTTGTCACACTGAGCACTGGGGAGAGAGGAGTGCAGGGCAGAGAAGGGGGAGGTGGTTGTGCCACTGTAAAGCTGTTTCACTGAGAGGAGGAGGGGGAGGGAAGGATTTTACAGTGTAAAACTGCAGCTTCAACTCCAGGGTCCCTCTCTCTGAGCACTGAGATTACATTTTGTTTCCTCGTGGCCACCCTGCTGTATAGGGCTATGATTGGAGCTCAGTGTTATGTGGCCACCCTGCTGTATAGGGCTATGATTGGAGCTCAGTGTTATGTGGCCACCCTGCTGTATAGGGCTATGATTGGAGCTCAGTGTTATGTGGCCACCCTGCTGTATAGGGCTATGATTGGAGCTCAGTGTTATGTGACCACCCTGCTGTATAGGGCTATGATTGGAGCTCAGTGTTATGTGGGAGTGAGCTAGCAGAGCTGTGGGAGTGACTAACATAAGTTAGGGGTGGTAACAAGCTCTCTGCTCAGGCAGCTGAGAGCAGGAAATTTGAGCAGTGCATGCAGGGAAATGTAGTCTTTGAGATCACAGGCATAGCCACCATAACCAGGAAGTAACTGGAATTTATGAGCTGAATAGCCGGTGAATGGGGGCCGGAAAAAAAATCACAAACATGTCAGAGAGGTGGTAGGGGAATATACTATGGAATGGCTAGGTATTTTTTTATTCTTTGCTGCATGGGAAATCTCCTTCAATAAAAAAAAATTGAAGTGCCTTTCTCATATCTATCTTTCTCGTATCTATCTATCTCTATCTATCTATATCTATCTATCTATGCTGCTCGACCCTGCCTCACCCCTTCTGGTACAGTGTACATTCCTTCTGCCTTAGAGATCATTAGGCAGCGCTGAACCAGGATACAGCAAATCTCTTCTGATCTGAGTTTATCCTGCTCAGTATATACATCTAGCGTGCACTTAGCAGCTGCAGGATGTCAATACCTCGCTGTATCTAATACCTGCGGCCACTTCCTTTCCTGATAAAGAGATCATCTGTCAGGCGTGTTATTGACAGAGGATTACTAAGAGGAAGAACAAATCAGGTGCACACGGCCCAGAGGCTCAGGTTTGTCTTCTCTGAAGGATAAATTTTTGTTAACATTTAACAGTTAACGCTGTTAGGAAAAATAAATTATTTGCATTAAAGAAAGTGTGGTAGCCCTTGGGGGGTGTATGGTAGGGATGGTATGATGCTGGTATATGAGGGGTTAATATTAACCCAGTCACTCGTGACTCCAGGGTGAGGGCTGGTATGCTGAATCTATGTTCCGGCCTATCGCCGCCCTTCCCAGAAGCGATAGGTGCAATGAAATGACTGAAGGTCCACAAGCAGATTTAACTTGAACTTGAATAACTTTACTGCAGTGCTTGCAATATACAATGCGTAGTAACAGTCTCATATAACAGTTCTTAGGTTGCTTAGCGACTGGCAGAAGTTGCGGACCTTGCATTAAACTTATAGTCTCTGAATTTAGGGAGTGATGTGCAGATTCATCCAGATTTAGGGGAAATATTGGGTCCGGTGATACTGCAGAGTGCTTAGGGGATGAAACACTCTATCATTTAGATCATTCAGCCGTTGCCGCAAGGCTCAGGCCGAACTCACTGCAATTACTGCTATACAGTTCTTGCTTGCTTGCTATCCCAGGAACAAGAGAGAGATAAGATGGCCGCCGCTCCCTTATATGGGCAGGGGGCGTGGCGATTTTGATTGGTCCGAACATCTGCCACTCACTTTACATGGTATCATGGGATTGCTTACACCACAGGATCTATATACATTGCAAAAACCCAAAATGAGGCTAGAGATACCAAAGTGAGGCCAGGAACACATCCAGAATGAGGCTTGGAACGCATCGAATGACCCGAAGGCCCTGCGACACCATGGAAACAAGTAATTAACCATTTATATGCAGAAATAATACTATACACATTATTCTATGGATAAATTAGGAATCTATACACTATAATAGAGGCGACTAGGGGCGGACTGACTAACAGATATTACTAAGTCCTAGGGACTCTGGCTACGGGGACCCACAGACAAACAAG
Organism: Hyla sarda; assembly: GCF_029499605.1. Taxonomy (NCBI): domain Eukaryota; kingdom Metazoa; phylum Chordata; class Amphibia; order Anura; family Hylidae; genus Hyla; species Hyla sarda. The sequence goes on from NC_079193.1 coordinate 68,326,071, forward strand.
TACCGAATGAAATGCGGTACTGGGACACCACAAAAGTGTTATATAAAAGGTTCTTTATTGAAAGGTAAGAAAAATGTTTTGTTTTTGTAAGATTTCAGGCAACAGTGCACAATAGTATAACTAATATTATAATACCCTAATATAGGTATAGGCCTGTGCTGCATGATGACACTGAAATGTGGTGGTGGGAGATCCCACAGCAGCATACAACTTACCAGAAGTGCAGGTGAGATGTGTCTGTCCATAGCAGATCTGCAGGGGGAAATCCACTGCTACAAGCAGACACACAGGACTACCCGTCTGCAGCAGGGAGCTCACATTGGTGCATCCACAACATTTCATTTGCTGCAGATGGGGTATGTGTGACCCTATCCTAAAAAAAGAAAATTCTCTAGGATTGCTGCTGGCCCTGAAGACATCCAGATATGGGGAGAAACTGATTTTACCCTATATAACCTCTTGCCTTCCCGACCTATGACATACCTGTACGTCATGAATGGGAAGGTGTTCCCGACCCATGACATACAGGTACGTCATGAACATTTTTGCCGCTACTCACGGCATCCCGCAGCGCCCGGTAAGATGGTGGCTATCACTGATAGCCAGCCATCTTACCATGCGACCACAGTAATCGCTGCTATCAGCTGGTCAAATCTGACTAGCTGATAGCAGCGTTTCGTTATCAGAATACTTAGCAGCGCGGTGTGTGAGTCGGGATCACGGGGATCGGGACACACACTGCTGTGCTAAGTGTCCCTTACCCGTCCCCCGGCGTCACTTACCCGTCCATGCGATGTCCCGAGCGGTCCCGGCGCGAGCGGCGTCCTCCAGGCGGTCCCGGGGGTGGTGCGTCTCCGCGGTGAGTTTGCAGCAGCAGGGCAGCATCTTCATTGGCAGCAGTGAGATCGCCGCTGCCTCTGGGAGTTTCAAAACTGCAACTCCCAGCATGCCCAGACAGCCTTTGGCTTTCTGTGCATGCTGGGAGTTGCAGTTTTGCAACATCTGGATGTCCACAGTTTGGAGACCACTGTATACTGGTCTCCAAACTGTGGACCTCCAGATGTTGCAAAACTACAACTCCCAGCATACCAGACTGCCCAAGCATGCTGGAAGTTGTAGTTTGGCAACATCTGACCCTTCTGATATTTCCGAACTACAACTTCCAGCATGCCTGGGCAGTCTGGGCATGCTGGGAGTTGTAGTTTTGCAACAACTGGAGGCACCCTGGTTTGGAAACACTAAGTTAAGTAATAAACTTTCAAGTGTTTTGCAACCAGTGTGCCTTAAGCTGTTAGATAACTACAACCCCCAGCATGCACGGACAGCCAAAGGGCATGCTGGAAGTTGTAGCAGTATGCCTCTAGCTGTTGCATAACTACAAGTCCCAGCATGCCCTTCTGCTGTAACTGTATGCTGAGATTTGTAGTTTTTGCAACAGCTGAGGGCACACTGGTTGCGAAACACCAGTTTGTTATCTAACTCTGTGTTTTGCAACCAGTGTGCCTCCAGCTGTTGCAAAACTACAACTCCCAGCATGCACGGACAGCCAAAGGGCATGCTCGGAGTTGTAGTTTTGCAACAGCTGGATGTTTGTCCCCCCCCCCCTCCCCCCAATGTGAATGTACAGGGTACACTCACATGGGCGGAGGTTTACAGTGAGTGCTGCAAGTTTGAGATGGCGCAAATTTTGTGCTGCAGCTCAAGCTCCCAGCGGCAAACTTGCTGTGAACCTCTGCCCGTGTGACTGTACCCTAAAAACACTATACTACACTTACACTAACCTAAAATAAAAAGTAAAAAACACTACATATACACATACCCCTACACAGCCCCCCTCCCCAATAAAAATGAAAAACGTCTGGTACGCTACTGTTTCCAAAACGGAGCCTCCAGCTGTTGCAAAACAATAACTCCCAGTATTGCCGGACAGCCATTGACTGTCCAGGCATGCTGGGAGTTTTGCAACAGCTGGAGGCACCCTGTTTGGGAATCACTGGCGTAGAATACCCCTATGTCCACCCCTATGCAAATCCCTAAATTAGGCCTCAAATGTGCACTCTCTCACTTTGGAGCCCTGTCATATTTCAGGGCAACAGTTTTGGGACACATATGGGGTATCGCCGTACTCGGGAGAAATTGCCTTACAAATTTTGGGGGGCTTTTTCTTCTTTAACCCCTATGAAAAGGTAAAGTTGGGGTCTACACCAGCATGTTAGTGTATAAAAATAAAAAATTTTACACTGACATGCTGGTGTTGCCGCATCCTTTTCATTTTCACAAGAGGTAAAAGGGAAAAAAGACCCTCCAAATTTGTAATGCAATTTCTCCCGAGTACGGAGATACCCCATATGTGGGCGCAAAATGCTCTGGGGGCGCACAACAAGGCCCAGAAGGGAGTGTGCGCCATGTACATTTTAGGTGATTTGCACAGGGGTGGCTGATTGTTACAGTGGTTCTGACATAAACGCAAAACAATAAATATCCATATGTGACCCCATTTTGGAAACTACACCCCTCACGGAATGTAATAAGGGGTGCAGTGAGAATTTACACCCCACTGGCATATGACAGATTTTTGGAACAGTGGTCTGTGAAAATGAAAAATACAGTTTTTCATTTGCACAGTCCACTGTTTCAAACATCTGTCAAACGCCAGTGGGGTGTAAATGCTCACTGTACCCCTTATTAAATTCCATGAGGGGTGTAGTTTCCAAAATGGGGTCACATGTGGGGGGGTCCACTGTTCTGGCACCATAGGGGCTTCCTAAATGGGACATGCCCCCCCCAAAAACCCTTTCAGAAAAACTCACTCTCCAAAATCCCATTGTCGCTCCATCCCTTCTGAGCCCTCTACTGCGCCCGACGAACACTTTACATACACATATGAGGTATTTCCTTACTCGAGAGAAATTGGGTTACAAATTTTAGGGTGATTTCTCTCCTTTTACCCCTTGTAAAAATTCAAAAATTGGGTCTACAAGAACATGCGAGTGTAAAAAATGAAGATTTTGAATTTTCTCCTTCACTTTGCTGCTAATCCTGTGAAACACCTAAAGGGTTAAAACACTTACTGAATGTCATTTTGAATACTTTGGGGTTGCAGTTTTTATAATGGGGTCATTTATGGGGTATTTCTAATATGAAGACCCTTAAAATCCACTTCCAACCTGAACTGGTCCCTGAAAAAGTACGATTTTGAAAATCTTGAGAAAAATTGGAAAATTGCTGCTGAACTTTGAAGCCCTCTGGTGTCTTCCAAAAGTAAAAACTTGTCAATTTTTTGATGCAAACATAAAGTAGACATATTATATATGTGAATCAATATGTAATTTATTTGGAATATCCATTTTCCTTACAAGCAGAGCGTTTCAAAGTTAGAAAAATTCAAAATTTTCTAAATTTTCATGGAATTTTTAGATTTTTTTTACCAAGAAAGGATGCAAATATCAGTGAAATTTTACCAATAACATAAAGTAGAATAGGTCATGAAAAAACAATCCCGGAATCAGAATGATAAGTAAAAGCATTCCAGAGTTATTAATGTTTAAAGTGACAGTGGTCAGATGTGCAAAAAATGCCCAGGTCCTGAACGTGAAAATGGGCTGGGTCATGAAGGGGTTAAAGTGTACCTGTCGCCAATAATTTTTTTATATAATGTAGATAATACCATTATATGTATATTTGTAATATAAATTGTTTAAAATGTGTATATTTTTGGGTGAAAAAATGCTGTCTCTGCAGCTATTGCCTGTGTCTCTGTGAGGAGACCAAATACAGGAAGTGAGGGCAGGAGAAGCAGTGCTCTGTGCAGGCTCCTGGCATGTCAATGCTGTGTGAGCCAGGGGCGTGTCATAGAGCCACAGTGTACAGAGCCCTGCTTGTCCTAAGTGCACAGAGCCCTGCTTGTCCTCAGTGCACAGAGCCCTGCTTGTCCTCGGTGTACAGAGCCTCGCTTGTCCTCAGTGCACAGAGTCCTGCTTGTCCTCAGTGTACAGAGCCCTACTTGTCCTCAGTGCACAGAGCCCTGCTTGTCCTCAGTGCACAGAGCCCTGCTTGTCCTCAGTGCACAGAGCCATGCTTATCCTCAGTGCACAGAGCCCTGCTTATCCTCAGTGCACAGAGCCCTGCTTGTCCTCAGTGCACAGAGCCCTGCTTGTCCTCAGTGCACAGAGCCCTGCTTGTCCTCATTGTACAGAGCCCTGCTTGTCCACAGTATACAGAGCCCTGCTTGTCCTCAGTGTACAGAGCCATGCTTGTCCTCAGTGTACAGAGCCCTGCTTGTCCTCAGTGTACAGAGCCCTGCTTGTCCTTAGTGTACAGAGCCCTGCTTGTCCTCAGTGTACAGAGCCCTGCTTGTCCTCAGTGTACAGAGCCCTGCTTGTCCTCAGTGTACAGAGCCCTGCTTGTCCTCAGTGTACAGAGCCCTGCTTGTCCTCAGTGTACAGAGCCCTGCTTGTCCTCAGTGTACAGAGCCCTGCTTGTCCTCAGTGTACAGAGCCCTGCTTGTCCTCAGTGTACAGAGCCCTGCTTGTCCTCAGTGTACAGAGCCCTGCTTGTCCTCAGTGTACAGAGCCCTGCTTGTCCTCAGTGCACAGAGCCCTGCTTGTCCTCAGTGTACAGAGCCCTGCTTGTCCTCAGTGCACAGAGCCCTGCTTGTCCTCAGTGCAGAGCCCTGCTTGTCCTCAGTGTACAGAGCCCCGCTTGTCCTCAGTGTACAGAGCCCCGCTTGTCCTCAGTGTACAGAGCCCTGCTTGTCCTCAGTGTACAGAGCCCTGCTTGTCTTCAGTGCACAGAGCCCTGCTTGTCCTCAGTGTACAGAGCCCTGCTTGTCCACCTTCACCTGTATTTGGACTCCTCATAGAGACATATATGCAATAGCTGTAGGGACAAAAATATACACATTTTTTTTTTAACCAATGTATATTACAACTATACATATAATGGTATTATCTACATTGTATAAAACATTTTTGTTGATGACATGTACACTTTAACTTCCCAAAATAATGTGTAATATTAGTATATGCAGTTTTGAGGCATTTATTTTTTTTCACTTTTGTTCTTCTCATTACAAATATTTGATCATGTGATTCAAGGATTTACACATGCTTTTTTTCTAGGCATTTCTTTCCATAGCTTTTTGGGTTAACATTCTAAGGATAGGTAAGATTTGTAAATGACTTCTATTTAAAAATCTTAATCCTTCCAGTACTTATCATCTGCTGTATAGTACAGAGGAAGTTCTTTTTTTTTTCTATATTTCTTTTCTGTCTGACCTCATTGCTCTCTGCTGACACCTCTTTTCATTTCAGGAACTATCCAGAGCAGGATAGGTTTGTTATGGGTATTTGCTCCCACCCTGGACAGTTCCTAACAAGGACAGAGGTTTCAACAGAGAGCACTGTGGTCAGGCAGAAAGGAAATTAAAAAAGAGAAGAACTTCCTGTGGATCATAACAGCAGCTGATAAGTACTAGAAAGATTAAGCTTTTTTAATAGAAGTAATTTACAAATCTGTTTAACTTTCTGGCACCAGTTGATTAAAAAAAAAAAAATGTTTTCCAGTGGCGTACCCCTTTAAAGGGAATCTGTCAGCTGTATTTGTTGCTAAGAGCTGCTTACCCTATTAGAAAGCTGTTAGGTTATAAACATGGTGGTCGCCAAACCTATAAAATCAAGTTTTGATTTCTCAGCCAAGGATCAATGAGGTGGAGCCAAGCTGCTCAAGTGCCCCAGCCTGTCACACCTCCTTACTCCCCCTCACCTCCCAGCCCCTGCTTGATTAAAGTGCAGGGCTCTGTAGGTCAGTCAAACAGGGTCTGGAAGGTGTGAGGGTGAGCATCCGGGGCACTTGAGCAGCTCAGTCCACCTCCTTAACACTTTGATGAGAAATAATAAAGAGATTTTATAAGTCTGGCAACCACTATCAGCATCAGGAAAAGTACAGTTTACTTTTATACACTAACAGTTATCCAATAGTGTCTGCAAATAGAGCTGACAAATTCCCTTAAAAATCTTGTACCTGCTGCATATTGAACAAGCTCAGAGACTGGGCCTGCTCCATACTTCCCTAACTTACTGTATATCTTGTACATTAAATGTCAGGAAAGGGTTAAAGTCTCAATACTGAATTTATACATGTATGTAAACTACATCCATCCTGTATACTGCATGTCTCTATAGAACTTTACTATGTCTTCCCATGTTTACAATAATTCTTGTATATATTTAGACAGTCATTAAAGGGGTAGTCCAGTATAGAAAAACTTATCTCCTATCCTAAGGTTAGGGGATAAGTTTCAGATCAACCGCTGGGACCTCCCACGATCACCATCCCCGGCTCTCCGGCCAAATAGCGCGTGTCGACCACCACACGAAGCGGCGGCCAACACGTCCCCTCAATACAGGGCTATGGCAGAGCCGGAGATTGTCGAAGGCAGCGCTCTTGCTCTCCCATAGAGTTTTATTGAGGGGACATATCGGCTGCCAATTTGTGTGATGGTCGACACGCCCCCTACCACGGATTGCCTGTGCACCATACGGAAGATCGCGGGGGGGGGGGTCTCGATGTGAAACTTATCCCCTATCCTTAGGACAGGGGATAAGTTTTTCTATACTGGAGATCTACTTTAACTTCCAGTATATTGGATTAACACATTACAAAAAGTAAAATTACAAAATTACAAAAGCCAGTGACAGAGTGTATAGAAGATTTATTCGATAGGGGCCCTTCCTGCTCAAGCTTCCAATCTATCACTGATACATTTTATATTTAGCCAAGGACAACATATGAGATGAGATGCCAGTCAGGTTACAGTACATGCATTCTCAGCTCCGTGAGCACAGTAATGACCATTGCTGTTACTAGGATATCCTATATAGTAGAACATTGCCAGGTTGCTAATAACATTGTATAGTCAGGACATTAAGTTTGTTTGTAGAGATATTATTCATGGTAGTCCTTGTTATATGTCATAGTTATTGATAAGATATAAAAAAATATTGATGTAACATAGTTTCCTATTTTGAGCGTAAATAATTGGCTTAAATAGGCACTGTCATTTGAAAAAACGTAGCAATAGCACAATAGTACAAGTGACTATTAGAAATAATATATCTCATAAGATAATAATATTTCTCCTGTCATCGCCATTTTTCCTTCTAACATCAAATTCTTACCTCAAATCCTCTTCTCTGAAAATCATCTCAGCTTTGTCCTGTGTCTGTAAGACAAGAAATACAAGTCTATGGAGGGGGAAGGAGGGAGCTACACCCACCAGCTCTGGGAGAACTAAAAACTATAGATGAAGCCTGCAGAGCAGAAATCTGCTGGAAAATACCATATACAAGTTATATGTTGACCAGATATTGTGCTGCTCCTCATATACACATAGGGGCACATTTATCAAGGTATTTACGGCCTTTTTTTTTTTTTTGCTTACTCCGGGTGCACAAAAAGTCATATGTGCGCCTAAGCACTTTTTGTACAACTTTTGTGTGTAAGCAAAAAGTTACAAAGCAAATTTCAGTTTTCACTTTGCACTGGTCACAAATTTATGATGTGCAAAAGTTGCAAGTAGGCAAAAAAATCCCTTACAAAAAGTCACAAGTCTGCTCCAGGGCTGGTCTGGAGTACAAAACTCTCCTACATGAGCAAATTTAAAAAAAGTCTCAATAAAGTCTCACAAAAGTCTCGGATGCATATTTTTGGTTTTACTTACGTGCTCCAAATTTATTTTACCCCCTGTGATAGTATGTTAAATATGTAGCACATAAGCAAAACTAAAGCAAAAAAAAATTTTTTTAAATGAATGCCTTCAGAACTCGCTTACCAAAGCAACAATGATAAATGTCCCCCATAGAGGACAGCTTATCCTGAACAGTCAACTGAAATGACAAGTACGCTTAAAGAGGTACTCCGGTGGAAAACTTTTTTTTTTTTTTATCAACTGGTGCCAGAAAGTAAAACGGATTTTTACATTACTTCTATTAAAAAAATGTTAATCCTTCCAGTACTTATTAGCGCCTGTATATTACAGAGGAAGTTCCTTTCTTTTTGGACTTCTTTTTTTTCTGCCCACAGTGCTCTCTGCTGACACCTCTGTTCGTATCAGGAACTGTTGAGGACAGGAGCAAATTTTCATGCTGCTCTGGACAGTTCCTGATAGGGACAGAGGTGTCAGCAGAGAGCACTCTCTCTGTAATATACAGCCGTTAATATATACTGGAAAGATAAAGATTTTTTAATATAATTAATTTACAAATCTGTTTAACTTTCTGGCACCAATTGATAAAAAAAAAAATAACATTTTCTACCGGAGTACCCCTTTAAGGATTTAAGACAAATGGGTTGTTACTCACAGATCAGGAGCAGAGTCATTTGTTGGGGCCCTATTATTGTTACCTATTGCTTTCAGTATATTTATAAGGCATAAAATGCACAGCAGTACTGTGTACACAGAAAGGCACAAGTAGTTGAGCCATAGGCACTCCGTATGCCACCATATTTTAACTGTATAGCACTAGAGAAGCAATTTTTTCTAGGGGAGAGTACGATCAGGCATGCCATTGTGGTGTCTGGGGTGTTGCAATAGTGAATGAAGGGTCTGGTGGTATTAACCCTTAGTTGTCGTGACGCCAGGGTGAAGTTTGCTTAATAATAATGTTCCTGCCACCAACCAGCCCACAAACGGCAGGGATAAAAAATGGAATGTCCACAGCAGACTTTATGAAGTAACTGGAAAACTTTACTTTAACTGGTATGCAACAGTCTTTACAATAATGCAGTCTTTCGGAGAGAACCGGGATGCAGGTTCCTCACAGGTTTTGCTGGGACTTGATAGTAATGAGCTTTAAGCAGGCCACTGTGCTACTAATTATAGGATTTTAGCTGGTAGTAGTCACACAGGATTTGATAGGTTGAGCTTGATAACTCACGGTTTTAGTGGCTGCTGGTTCTTTCAGGCTTTGGGCTAGATGAGATAAATTTAGATGTACTGAAGGAGCTTTGCTTGATAGTCCGGAACTAAGAGAGAGAATTTACAGACTACAGCCCTTTATATATGAAGGGGGCTGGACTAAGCTCATTGGTCAGCAAACCTGTAAGTCCTGAACCCAGTGAACTCTGGGTACATCACATGACCCAGTAAGGTCCTTAAACAATTATACATCACAACTGTACATCACATGACCCGGGAAAGGTCCTATACATTTATATTTCCTATACATTAAATAATATATCAATATAATTTATATCAGGTGACCAGAGGTAAGCCCTGCAGGAGAGCCCTATGGAAATGGAGGGGCTCTGGCTGAGGGGACTTTAGACAGGGACAGGACCAGGTCCTGTATCGGGACACCACACCATAATTTTTTTTTTTTAAATTTCCCCCAGTTTTATACAGAATTTCACAGAATAAATTATTTGTAAATCCCTATATGAATAAGTAGGCAACAGATGAACAGTAGGGCATTTTATACTACTATGTATAATACTTATTATATGTGATGTGATGTATCGGCTACTGACTGTCATTATATGTCTGGTGCTTTTTAATAAGCGGTGGTAATTGTTATTATTATTATTATTATCATGAATGTCATAATAATAATAATAAAAATAATGATAACATCCCATCCTTTTTATTACCACAAGCATTTTATTTCAGGTGTGTATCTCTTCATAACCTGATGGTGGCAGCAGAGTGCAATATACCTAACTGTCAATACATCAATAGCCTAAACCAGTGTTTTCCGAACAGTGTGTGTCTCCAGCTGTTGCAAAACTACAACTCCCAGCATGCCCAGACAGCCTTTTGCTGGGGGTTGTAGTTTTGCAACAGCTGAAGACTTACTGTTTGGAAAACACTGGTCTGAAACAATGAAACATTTTGTGAGACATTCATGTCACACAGAGTAAAAAAAACAAATATGTATGGATATATAAAAAAAGAATAACACCTTATTAAGTGCAGAGTAATGAGTATCTACTCACAAAAAAAGAGTCAGAAGTATTGGAGCTGGAGTACTGGACACAGGCCTGGATTTTCCTTATGTATATATACAAAATTAGGGGATGATGATTTAAAGGGATACTCCCGTGGAAAGCTTTTTTTTTTTTTTTTTTTTAATCAACTGGTGCCAGAAAGTTAAACAGATTTGTAAATGACTTCTATTTAAAAATCTTAATCCTTCCAGTACTTTTTAGGGGCTGTATACTAAAGAGAAATCCAAAAAAGAAATGCATTTCCTCTGATGTCATGACCACAATGCTCTCTTCTGACCTCTGCTGTCCATTTTAGGAACTGTCCAGAGCAGCATATGTTTGCTATGGGGATTTTCTCCTGCTCTGGACAGATAAATCTCCCCCAATATCCTTTGGAAATGACCATATAACCCTTGCTGGATTGACAGGCAGCAATAATTGTTTATTCAAGATAATTGCTGATGTTTTCCCACATTGGCACTGTGTTAAAGTGTACCTGTCATCAACAAAAACTTTTTATATAATGTAGATAATACCATTATATACATATTTGTAATATACATTGGTTAAAAAATTGGTATATTCTTGCCCCTGCAGCTATTTCATGTGCGTCTTTATGAAGAGTCCAAATACAGGAAGTGAGGGTGGACAAGCGGGGCTCTGTACACTGAGGACAAGCCGGGCTCTGTACACTGAGGACAAGCAGGGCTCTGTACACTGAAGACAAGCAGGGCTTTATACACTGAGGACAAGCAGGGCCCTGTACACTGAGGACAAGCAGGGCCCTGTACACTGAGGACAAGCAGGGCCCTGTACACTGAGGACAAGCCGGGCTCTGTACACTGAGGACAAGCAGGGCTCTGTACACTGAAGACAAGCAGGGCTTTATACACTGAGGACAAGCAGGGCCCTGTACACTGAGGACAAGCAGGGCCCTGTACACTGAGGACAAGCAGGGATCTGTACACTGAGGACAAGCAGGGCCCTGTACACTGAGGACAAGCAGGGCTCTGTACACTGAGGACAAACGGGGCTCTGTACACTGAGGACAAGCGGGGCTCTGTACACTGAGGACAAGCGGGGCTCTGTACACTGAGGACAAGCGGGGCTCTGTACACTGAGGACATGCAGGGCTCTGTACACTGAGGACAAGCAGGGCTCTGTACACTGAGGACAAGCAGGGCTCTGTACACTGAGGACAAGCAGGGCTCTGTACACTGAGGACAAGCAGGGCTCTGTACACTGAGGACAAGCAGGGCTCTGTACACTGAGGACAAGCAGGGCTCTGTACACTGAGGACAAGCGGGGCTCTGTACACTGAAGACAAGCAGGGCTTTATACACTGAGGACAAGCAGGGCCCTGTACACTAAGGACAAGCAGGGCCCTGTACACTGAGGACAAGCAGGGATCTGTACCCTGAGGACAAGCAGGGCCCTGTACACTGAGGACAAGCAGTGCTCTGTACACTGAGGACAAGCAGGGCTCTGTGCAGGGAGGCTCTGTAACATGCTATGAGGATGACTGACAAGCCAGGAGCCTGCACAGATCCCTGCTTGTCCTATCCTCACTTCCTGTATTTGGACTCCTCACAGAGAGACACATGCAATAATTGCAGTGACAGCATTTTTTCACCCAAATTTTTTTCAACCAATGTATATTACAAATAAACCTATAATAATTGTGGTGGCGGAATTGGGATAAAGCCTTGTGGGGGTGTAGGGTAGTTAGGGTGTTGCTGTTCAGGATATTTAAGGGCGCTGTTAACCCTTGTCACTTGTGACGCCAAGGTGAGGGTTAAACGCTGTGTTTCTTGATAGGCCTATTGTCACCCTTCCCAAGAGGAATAGGTGAGGCAGAAATAAAGGATTGTCCACAACCACTGTTAACTGAAAACTTGCAGGAACTTTTACTGAAGAATTTCTGTACATGCAGCAATAGTAACAGTCCAGATAACAGAGTCTCTATAGATATAGCTGAGCAGCGATTGACAGTTGGTTGGGATCAGATAAGCTCAATTTAGCTTCTTAAGGATTGTATAGCAGAGATCCGCTGGATTCAGGGGTGCGTTTAGGTCCAGTGATCTTGCGATGAGTAGCGGGGAATTGCTTAGTCTATCCGCTATGTTAGAGGCCTAGACCGCAAGGCTTTGGCCTAGTAAATCGTCTTGTAAGCTGCAGAGGTCCTATCTCTTCCAGAGTCAGCAACCCAAGAGAGCGGATCAAGATGGCGCAGGTCCCTCATAATCACGTGACCTGCAGGTCCTGCTACGCTTGAATAGGTAGGCAATTACATATATACATATATATACTTATACTTATATGAACTTCTATATAGTTGTTACACCGAGCGCTCCGGGTCCCTGCTCCTCCCCGAAGCGCTCGCGGCGTTCTCCTCTCTGCAGCGCCCCGGTCAGACCCGCTGACCAGGAGCGCTGCACTGACACAGCCGGCGGGGATGCGATCCGCATAGCGGGACGCGCCCGCTCGCGGATCGCATCCCAATCTACCTGTCCCGGTCCCCGGCTGTCACGTCCTAGCGCGCGCGGCTCCGCTCTCAAGGGCGCGCGCGCGCCAGCTCTCTAGGATTTAAAGGGCCAGTGCACCGCTAATTGGTGCCTGGCCCAATCAGTGTAATTAGCTCACCTGCTCCAGGCCTATATTACCTCACTTCCCCTTCCCTGCTTTGCCGGATCTTGTTGCCTTGTGCCTAGTGAAAGCGTTTCTGTGATTGCCTTACCAGTGTTACCAGACCTTTTGCCGTTACCCTCGACTACGAACCTTGCCTCCTGCCTTGACCTTCTGCTACGTCTGACCTCACCTCTGTCTAGTCCTTCTGTCCCACGCCACTCTCAGCAGTCAGCGAGGTTGAGCCGTTACCGGTGGATACAACCTGGTTTCTACCGCCGCAGCAAGACCATCCCGCTTTGCGGCGGTCCACCGACATGGTCCACGCCAATCCCTCGCTGACACAGAGGATCCACCTCCAGCCTGCCGAATCCTAACAATAGTCACTGATTAACTGAGGGGTGACAAGGGGAAAACTACAAAAGAGGGACCCCGACGTCCTAGGGACTCTGACTATGGGGACCTCTACAAAGGTAACGTATACAATATGGTACCGGGACACCACGTAATTTTATCTACATTGTTTAAAAAGTTTTTGTTGATGACAGGTACACTTTAACACACCTGAAAGCTCCAGACTAGCAAACTGCCAAACTTCTGCTTTTATATTGGTGGTCACACTTACTAAGGATCAATCAATAAATACCATATGACTAGCAGTACCTAGTTGCCATCTGCTTTTTCCTATAAAGCATACCTGTCATATAACATAAACAAATAATGCTTATATATGCTACTTACTAGGTCATGCAGATTCTTTACATGCATTTTTTATGTATCTAGCTTCTGTATTTAGCTCATAAATCCCTCTGTTCTGCTGCTCACTCATTCTAATATGCACTGCTTATGAAGGGGTGTGTCCGACACAAGCACTGAGCCTGCCATCACTCACCATGCATTCACTTTCTCCCTGAGTCTGCTGTACTGTGCAGGGTCTCCTAAGCCAGTTACTGCTAGACCCACCTCACTTACTGGACTTTCTCCCAGTCTGTGCTGCAGCTGGGACAAAGATGATGGTCCTGCCGGTCAGGACCATGTCTGGATGGTATGGGGCCCCCTAGTGGTCTTTTTATTATAAGCCATGAGTTCAATTAAAAGGAAATAATATTTTCTTATGAAATATACTAGAAAGGTTAATGTTTTGCCAGGATGTACAACATATAAAAGGTTTTTGATTCTTACAGTGCCCATTTATTCAGGTATTGAGGTTTTTTTTTTAGCAGGAAAACATTATAATTGAAAACAGCACAATATATAGCAAATGTTAAATGTGTGACCGCCGCCTTAGAAAAAGATAGAATCCAAAATGTCAGCTGGTGGTTATCATCAAGATTATACTGATATGGAGAGTAAGGGAATGAAAGCCATGCCAGGATATTGCAATATGCTTGTACAAAGTCTCAGATGTATCAGGATTGCAACACAACCCTGATGCAGGCACTGCTATAAGGAGGCCGGCAAAAGTCATAAACAGATCATTCATTAAGGGTAAGGTTAGTCAATGGGGGGATTTATCAAAACCTGTGTAGAGGAAGAGTCGTGCAGTTACCCATAACGAACAATCTGATTGCTTTTTTTAATTTTCAGAGGCCTTTTTTTTTTTTAAAGGAAAAAAGCGATCTGATTGGTTGCTATAGGCAACTATACATCTCCTTATATGTGTATATAACAGGGAGATGGTGATGTAGCTGTAGCAGCTGGTCAGAGGTGATAACATCACTCAGAGGGCTAGAGTTGAGAGACAAGATCCAGCCAAGCCTCCTGAGACAGCAGAGGATGATGCATCACCTTGGGCAAGAGGGAGGGGCCAGGGAGCTGCTGAGACAACACCACATTGAAAATAAAAGAGCTACACAACTTCCTGTCAGGGGTATTTAAAGCAAAAACATGCTGAAGCCACTACAGTTTGTGGTAACACTATATTATAAAGTTATATATCTAAGGGTGACCCCCAAAGACCAAGAGAATAATAAACTCAGATAAGATTTTTTTTAAATGTATTTTTTTTTTTACTGAATAAAGCCAGATGCTGAAACATGTTCTTTTTTTCTAATCTGTTTTTTATTTTCTAATTGTAATTTTTTTTGTACATTATAATGGATTCGGCCTTCTTGCCTTCCGCTATGTTTAACAGCATTCAGAGATATGCTTTACAGCAAACCCCATTGGCATAGGAAACAATAGACCTGAGCTGTCTATTTACATAGATTGGAAATGTTGCTGGGCATTCTCTGTGACCTTTGCAGAAGTCATTACACAGGGTGTCACCTTTCCCTGTGATGCTGTAATTATCACTTTCCATCAGCTTTTTCCTTATGATCATTCTCCTGTTTACATTATGAAACGGATCTGACCTTGTTACAGCACACCGTATCTGCTTCTCAGATAAGGAATTAAAAAAAAAAATTATAAGCCTGCAAACTTGTGGCAAAGGAAAAATTTCTGCTTTTGCCTTCTAAGCCTATTTAAAGTGGCAGTCAATCACAAGCGAATAAAAAACTAGAGAATAAGAGAACAACACAGCGGAAACATCTCTGTCGCTAAGAGTTAAATCTAGAGGGTCGACCTGCAAGGCTACAGATTTATAAAAATCAGCAGACTTACCGTGCTTTCGTGGGGTTGATCACTCCCAGTGGGGTAATAATGGGCTGCCTCGGGCGGCTCAAAGTGTCGCTCCACTGGATTCGTATCTTCCCTCGAGCGTGGTCCCGCCATCCTGCGCTGCCACCAACTGTTAAGGATGGATCGAGTGGGGGCTTTCAAATGTGATTGACCGGGCTGCTATACACTTTGCCAAGTGTCGACACAAAAAGATATACACCACACAGTATATGGTCCCATACAGGAAATTGCAGAGGGTTCCAGTGGTCAGACCCCTGCAATCAGAGGCTTATCCCCCATCCTGTGTATAGGGGATAGGTGTCTAAAAAGTTCAGTTCCCTTGACTACCCCTTTAATGTACTGAATTTGTCAGGAATGTGCACAAAAAAAAGTGAAAAACATGATGTGAACCCAGACTAAAGGTAAAATATATGATATGTTAGATGCAGTTTACAATAACAGATACTTCAGGATTTGTTGGATGTACTTTAATAAGGAATGACAAACCTAGATCTTAAAAGAATAACAGTTCTAAGAAAAACTTGCCCGCGGTCACTGTATGAGGAAATGACTAACATTTTCATAATTTAAGTCATCATGAAAACACTTATTTGCTGGTCATTTTTTCAGACCTCCCTTGTTGCCAGCAAATAAATGAGCACATATATCTACTTACTGTCGACCAGATATATACAGCGTTCGGGGAGAATGAGTAGGTGGCAGAAACAGAAAGATTTAAATAATTACCGTTCACCAAACGAAACCTTTAATATATTATTCCTTATGTAATTATAAGACACTTTGTTATTTACTTGCTGTTAAAATTCTTCACCCTTATATGTTTTTAACACTTTAATGATGCCGGATGTAAATGTACGTCCTGGTGAGCTGGTACTTAACGCACCAGGACGTACATTAACGTCCTATGCATAACTGCGAGCATCAGAGCGATGCTCGGGTCATGCGCGGCAGGTCCCGGCTGTTGATCGCAGCCAGGGACCTGCCGGTAATGGCGGACATCCGCGATCACGCGGATGTCCGCCATTAACCCCTCAGATGCCGTGATCAATACAGATCACGGCATCTGCAGCATCGCGGTCACTAAAATGGATGATCGGATCGCCCGCAGCGCTGCCGCTGCCCTCACCTGCCTCCGCTGCCTTCCATGGGTCTTCTGCTCTGGTCTAAGATCGAGCAGACCAAAGCAGAAGATGACCGATAATACTAATCAGTGCTATGTCCTATGCATAGCACTGAACCGTATTAGCAATCGAATTATTGCTATAAATAGACCCCTATGGGGATTATTAAAGTGTAAAAATAAAAGTAAAAAAAAAAAATGCAAAACAAATTTGAAAAACCCCCTCCCCATTAAAAACGTAAATTGTCCCATTTTCCCTATTTCACCCCCAAAAAGTGTAAAAAAAATATTTTATATACATATGTGGTATCGCCACGTGCGTAAATATCTGAACTATTAAAATAAAATGTTAATGATACCGTACGGTGAACGGTGTGAACGTAAAAAACAAAAAATCCAAAATAGCAGCTTTTTTTTTTTTATAACATTTTATTCCCAAAATTTTTTATAAAAGATGTGTTAAAAGTTTTATATGAGCAAATATGGTATCAATAAAAAGTACAGATCATGGCGCAAAAAGTGAGCCCTCATACCACCGCTTAAACGAAAAAATTAAACAGTTATAGGTCTTCAAAATAGGGGGATTTTAAGTGTACTAATTTGGTTAAAAAGTTTGCGATTTTTTTTAAGCGCAACATTAATAGAAAAGTCTGCTATCATGGATATCATTTTAATCATTTTGACCCAAAGAATAAAGAACACACGTCATTTTTACCGTAAAATGTACGGCGTGAAAATGAAACCTTCCAAAATTAGCAAGATTGCCGTTTTCTTTTTAATTTCACCACACAAATAGTATTTTTTTGGTTGCGCCATACATTTTATGGTAAAGTGAGTGATGACATTACAACGGACAACTGGTTGCGCAAAAAACAAGCCCTCATACTAGTCTGTGGATGAAAATATTAAAGTTATGATTTTTTTAAAGCGAGGAGGAAAAAACGAAAACGTAAAAATAAAGGCCCAAATGGGCTGAGTCCTTAAGGGTTTAATGTAATGTGAAAAAACAGCCACTAGGTGGCTTTGTTCTGTTCCCTGCGCAAATCAAACAGTTAGTTTGGTCTTCTCCCGGCCTGGCAGAAGACCAAGCTCAGGAAGTGCTTGCAGGGCATAGTGAGGGACAGCTCTCGCAGGCTTCAGTGACTTCATACCTGCCGGAGAACGCCCACTTTCTTCTGCTGGGAGCTCATGCAATGTGAGCAAGGGGAAAGGTATGATACAGAACTTTGTTCGTGAAAAAATTTTAAGGGCAAGAGGGGTTTTAGGAGTAGTTAGGGAATATAATCTGAGTTAGTTTAGAAAATATGGTTTGATGACAGGTACTCTTTAAAGACAGATAAATAGATATGAGATTTGCTGTGCTTCATTGGGTGGGGTGACTAATGTCTGGGAGGGAAATTAGTCACCTACCACCTTGAAACAAAGGATCTTGGGGAATGTAATCTGAGTTAGGCCACAGAAACAGGAAGTAGCCAATTCCCAAAAACAAGTGATGGGGGACACCGGACAGGGTTATTTACCTCCAACAAAAGCACAGATCCTTGGTAAGCAATTACTTAAGTAACCTTATGTTTGATAACTCTTTAAAGTAGTGTTAAAGCCAGTGTGGCTTTAGTAGACATATGTGAATATTCAGTGGAATTGGAGAACTCATAGGTTAATTATTGCAGGGCCATGCCAGCATTGTGAGACAGGAGACTGACAAACAGTCTCAAAAGAGGCACAAAAGTGTAGTGCTTACTGTCACGATTCGGCTTACAGGTAGTGGATCCTCTGTGTCAGCGAGGGATTGGCGTGGACCGTGCTAGTGGACCGGTTCTAAGAGGCTACTGGTGTTCACCAGAGCCCGCCGCAAAGCGGGATGGTCTTGCTGCGGTAGTAGCAACCAGGTCGTATCCACTAGCAACGGCTCAACCTCGCTGACTGCTGAGAAGGCGTGGGACAGAAGGACTAGGCAGAGGCAAGGTCAGACGTAGCAGAAGGTCGGGGCAGGCGGCAAGGTTCGTAGTCAAGATGGATAGCAGGAGTTCAGGTAACACAGGCTTTGGACAACACTAAACGCTTTCACTGGCACAAGGCAACAAGATCCGGCAAGGGAGTGCAGGGGCAGTGAGCAGATATAGCCAGGGAGCAGGTGGAAGCCAATTAAGCTAATTGGGCCAAGCACCAATCATTGGTGCACTGGCCCTTTAAGTCTCAGAGAGCTGGCGCGCGCGCGCCCTAGAGAGCGGAGCCGCGCGCGCCAGCACATGACAGCCGGGGACCGGGACGGGTAAGTGACTTGGGATGCGATTCGCGAGCGGGCGCGTCCCGCTGTGCGAATCGCATCCCCGCCGGCAATGTCAGTGCAGCGCTCCCGGTCAGCGGGTCTGACCGGGGCGCTGCAGGGAGAGAGACGCCGTGAGCGCTCCGGGGAGGAGCAGAGACCCGGAGCACTCGGCGTAACACTTACTTTTCCACTAGGTGTCACAGTTACAGATAAAAGGTACAGATAATACATAGATAACAGTATACTACCAATTTATATGGCTCAGGGTCCTGTCCTTACTTTCCTTAACTACTTCACACATATCACATCCACTTGTGTGTTACCCCCTTATATCTGGTAAGAAGAAGGCTTAGAGGCGACCTAATAACTATGTATCAATATATCAGAGAGCAGTACAGAGATCTCTTCCATGACCTATTTATACCCAGGACTTTATCTAAACCAAGGGGGCATCCTCTACCTCTAGAGGAAAAAAGGTTTCTACACCTGCACAGACAGTGGTTCTTTACTGTAAGAGCAATGAGGCTATGGAACTCTCTGCTAGAGGAAGTGGCCATTGTAAACTCAGTAAGAGAGATCAAAATAGGTTTGGACCCATTCCTGGAGAGTTATACCATAACAAGTGATGGATACGAGATTTATAGGGACAGCGGTGGATACTAGATTTATAGGGACAGAACTTTGATCCAAGAATTTGGTCTGTTGCCGTATTTGGAGTCAGAAAGTAATTCCCCCTCCCTCCCTGGTATGGGGCAAATGGCATCAGCCTCATAAGGGTTTTTGCCTTTCTCTGGATCAACACAGTAGAGACACAATAGGGATATAGGTTGAACTTGATGAACTCTGGTCTTTTTTTCAACCTTATGCACAATGTAAAACTATGTAACTACTGTGTGGGGCGCTGTTGGTCATATCTACAGTGTAGGGTCACTATTAGCAGGGTTACTATTGTGTAGGGCCACTATTTGGGTAACAACTGACACTCCTTTGCACTAATTCCCTGTCATGTCTCTCCTGATAGGCACCGTTTCCCACAAACCCCCAAGTCCTGCTTTTATTTCGAAATGCAGAAAGTGCTTCTTCAGTGACTTTAACTTGTGTTGATAGAAAAAGTAGAAAGCGCTGTTCAGCTGTGGCTGGAGACCATGGAGATGGATGTTGTAGGGGATTTGGGCAGGTGAGTATCTTGAGGCAAAAGGCACCATAGAGGCACATGCTGAATCATTTTGTGGGTGATATACAAAGTGGTTTTATGTTATTTTCAGAAAATTGCTGGACCTGTATAAGGCTGCATTCACACCTCGTTTTCAGCCTACGGTTTCCGGATCCGGCTGGGGGAGAGGAAAACCGGGCGCTCCCGTACCCCAGCCGGACCAGCGTTAAAGTCAATTTACTTTAATGACCCGACCGGAGTTAAACAGTGACTCTGGTCGGCTCCTTTTTGACCTGTATCCGTTTTTGTGACCGGACCTAAAACCGTAGTATACTATGGTTTTAGGTCCGGTCAGGAAACCGGATATGGGTAAAAAATGAGCTGGGGTACGGGAGTGTCTGATTTTCCCCTGCCGTATCTGGCAACCGTAGGCTGAAAATGAGGTGTGAATGCAGCCTAAGATAGGGATATAAAAATGTTATTTCCCCCGCAGTCGTCATTCCAGTGCTCCCCATCAGGCCTACAGATGATGTCACATTGTCCATATGATGCTGCAGTCAATCAATGGCCTTGACATTCACAGGCAGCACAAGCAAGTAAACAGCATGTATTGGCTGCAGCATCACATGGACAATGTACATGATGACATCATCGCCATGCGTCCACCAGGGAACACTTGAGCGGTGGTGGTGCTAGAGTGGAGGAAAATGGAGTGATGAGTAAAGGTTATTTCCAATTTTGTGCTTTTTAACACAATTTTCTAAAAATCACAGAAAACCTTTCTAAGCTTCAAATATCCTTGAGGTGTTGTTATGACTAGAATAATTAGTATAATGGTTTGTAAGGCCAGGTTCACATAGATCAGTTATGTGCAGCCAGTTGTTATACAGTCATGGCCGTAAATGTTGGCACCCCTGAAATTTTTCAAGAAAATGAAGTATTTCTCACAGAAAAGGATTGCAGTAACACGTTTTGCTATACACATGTTTATTCCCTTTGTGTGTATTGGAACTAAACCAAAAAAGGAGGGGAAAAAAAGCTCATAATGTCACACCAAACTCCAAAAATGGGCTGGACAAAATTATTGGCACCCTTGACTTAATATTTGGTTGCACACACTTTGGAAAAAATAACTAAAATCAGTCGCTTCCTATAACCATCAATAAGATTCTTACACCTCTTAGCCGGAATTTTGGACCACTCTTCCTTTGCAAACTGCTCCAGGTCTCTCTTATTGGAAGGCGCCTTTTCCCAACAGCAATTTTAAGATCTCTCCACAGGTGTTCAATGGGATTTAGATCTGGACTCATTCAGGCCACTTCAGAACTCTCCAGCGCTTTGTTGCCATCTATTTCTGGGTGCTTTTTGATGTATGTTTGGGGTCATTGTCCAGCTGGAAGACCCAAGATCTCGGACGCAAACCCAGCTTTCTGACACTGGGCTGTACAGTGCGACCCAAAATCCATTGTTAATCCTCAGATTTCATGATGCCTTGCACACATCATTTCATTTAAATGTCGATGGATAGTTTGCGCTGACACTAATGCTCCCTGAGCCTGCAGGGTAGCTTGAATATATTTGGAACTTGTTTGGGGCTGCTTATCCACCATCCGGACTATCCTGCATTGACACCTTTCATCAATTTTTCTCTTCCGTCCTCGGAGATTAGCTACAGTTCCCTGGGTTGTAAACTTCTTGATAATGTTGCGCAAATCTAGATCTCTGGAGATGGACTTGTAACCTTGAGATTGTTGATATTTTTCAACTATTTTGGTTCTCAAGTCCCCGGACTGTTGTCCATGCTTAGTGTGGCACACACAGACACACAATACACAGACTAAGTGAACTTCTTTCCTTTTTATCTGCTTTCAGGTGTGATTTTTTATATTGCCCACACCTGTTACTTGCCCCAGGTGAGTTTAAAGAAGCATCACATGCTTGAAACAATCTTATTTGTCCACAATTTTGAAAGGGTGCCAATAATTTTGTCCAGCCCATTTTTGGAGTTTGGTGTGTGACATTACGTCCAATTTGATTTTTTTCCTCCCTTTTTTGGTTAAGTTCCAATACACACAAAGGGAATAAACATGTGTATAGCAAAACATGTGTTACTGCAATCCTTTGCTGTGAGAAATTCTTCATTTTCTTGATAGATTTCAGGGGTGCCAACATTTACGGCCATGACTGTATGTCTGATCACCTCACAACTGTAGACCAAGTTAGACACTTTTGCACTGACCTGTCGTCCATAGATGAAACTGCATGCAACTTTCTTTAGTATATGTTGACATAAGTCAGACTGAAAATCTTCAGCGGGGGGGGGGGGGAATTTGAAATCTGCAGTTTTAAGAAGTCAGTTTATGCTGTGGATGGGCTGTAGACTTAGGCCATGTTCACAAAAAATCTGCAGAATCTCCGCCTGGAAAACAAAGGCGTACATTCCACAAATAGTGGGCACAGGAATATCCCAGCACTAATATCTCATTAGACAGCAATGAATTTCCGAGCGTATTCTGCCAAAAGATTGAACATGTTCATTCATGTTCTTTCGTCTTACGCTGGAATTGGAATTTTCGCAGCGGAAACAGAGGCGCAGAGATTCCACTGTGTGGACGGTGCTGCAGAATCCCATTGAAAACAATGGGACCCTGCTGCCACAGAATTAGCCAGTGTATTTTTTTTGTCTGATTCCACTTGGAATTCCGTCATGTGAACATGGCCTTTCCACTCATAAATTCCGCCGCAGCGGAATCCCATTGATTTCCGTGGCAGACAGTTGGCACGGAATTAACTGTGTGAACATGGCCTTAAAGGGGTACTACGCCCCTAGACATCTTATCCCCGAGATCAGTGGTCTCCAACCTGCGGACCTCCAGATGTTGCAAAATTACAACTCCCAGCATGCCCATACAGCCGTTGGCTGTTCGGGCATGCTGGGAGTTGTAGTTTTGCAACATCTGGAGGTCCGCAGGTTGGAGACCACTGCCCTAGATGGCCACGACCCTCGTATCATCATGGCCCCTCAATGCAAGTCTATGGGAGGGGGCGTGGTGGCATTGAGGGGGTGGGGCCATGATGATACAAGGGGCGTGGCCATCTAGGGCACTTGCATTGAGTGGGAGGTTGTGATGTCACGATGGGGGGGGGGGGGGTCGCGGCCATGATGTCAGCACTGCATTGCTAGTCATCTGGATGACTACGGTGGCGCAGCAGAGATCGCGGGGGGTTCCCAGCTGTGGGGGCCCCACAATCAGACATCTTATCCTCTATCCTTGGATAGGGAAAAATATGTCTAGGGGTGGAGTACCCCTTTAATGTAGAATTTCCCCACTACATGCAACAGGGGGAGGGGGTCACATAATCCGCTTTCAAATCCACAGTTTAAATATCTGCATGATTGGCCACTGATTTCCCATAGTGGATTTTGATGCAGAAATGCAGTGTATTTTCCTCTGTCCCATGGTAACCCTGACACAGGAGCACATAGCATGTCACAACTGATGCCACTGGACAAAAGACCGTACGCATAGAAAACTACAGGATCAGTATTGTCATCAGTTCTTTTGTACTGAGATAATAGAGAATAATGACATATATATATTAAGTGGCTGGACACAAAATAGTTAAAATAGTTTACTTCTGTATTCACTTACACAATTTTATTCCAAAAGAGACACACGCAAAAAAAAAAAAAAATTATTATGTTTTCCTTCTTACTCATCCTGGATGTGTTCAAGTTTTTGGCAAAAGGAAAAAATTTGTAATACAGTAACTGAGGTTACAAAAATAAGAAGTGAACCAGCTCCAAGGCAGAGGATCATCATCTAGACATACAGTAATTGGCAATAGATAGATAGAGATAGATACATTTAATAATTATAATAATAAAAATAATTATTATTATAATGATAATTTATTATTATTATTTTTATTAATAACAACAAACAACTATACAATATTTTATCCAGTATCTGAAAATTACAGTTAATTTTGGATATTTAAAATATAAGAAAAAAATTATCGTAACAATTTGAATTTCTTTTTTTCTTTTTTTTTTTTGGCTTGGGGAATTTTTTTACTACTTTTCACTACACTGCTCAAAAAAACTAAAGGTAACACTTAAACAACACAATGTAACTCCAAATCAATGACACTTCTGTGAAATCACACTGTCCACTCAGGAAGAACACTGATTGACAATCAATTTCACATGCAAAT
>NC_079193.1:69050061-69052561 GCF_029499605.1 Hyla sarda
TGCTCTCCTTAAGTGTAAATGTACCAGGAAGCTAGTATGAGGTTTAGGGAAAGGATTTTGCCAACAGAAGAGTTGTGTGTCTTATATGATTTTGAACGTATTTTGGTTCTCTCCTTAACTTGAAATGTACCAGGAAAGTAGGGTTAGGGTTAGGGTTAGGGTTAGGGTTAGGGTTAGGGTTAGGGTTAGGGTTAGGGTTAGGGTTAGGGTTAGGGTTAGGGTTAGGGTTAGGGTTAGGGTTAGGGTTAGGGTTAGGGTTGTAGAACAGTTGTGAGGCTCATACAATTTTAAGTATCATTTGATGCTCTCCTTAAGTTGAAATGTACCAGGAAAGTAGTATCAGGGTGAGGGTGAGGGTGAGGGTGAGGGTGAGGGTGAGGGTTTTCCGACAGAAGAGGGATGTGGCTTATACTATTTTGAACACATTTTTGTTCTCTCCTTAAGTTGAAATGTACCAGGAAGGTAGGGTTAGGGTTTGGGTTAGGGTTTAGTGTGGCTCATACAATTTTAAATGTCATTTGATGCTCTCCTTAAGTGTAAATGTACAAGGAAGGTAGTATGAGGGTTAGGGAAAAGGTTTACCCCACAGAAGAGTTGTGTGGCTTATACGATTTTGAACGTATTTTGTTCTCTCCTTAACTTGAAATGTACCAGGAAGGTAGGGTTTGGGTTAGGATTAGAGTTCGAGTTCTAGAAGACTTGTATGGGTTATACAATTTTAAATGTAATTTGATGCTCTCCTTAAGTTAAAATGTACCAGGAAAGTAATATCAGGGTGAGGGTTTTCCGACAGAAAAGGGGTGTGGCTTATTTGATTTTAAACACATTTTTACTCTCTCCTTAAGTTGAAATGTACCAGGAAGGTAGGGTTAGGGTTAGGGTTAGAGTTAGGGTTAGGGTTAGGGTTAGGGTTAGGGTTAGGGTTAGGGTTAGGGTTAGGGTTAGGGTTAGGGTTAGGGTTAGGGTTAGGGTTAGGGTTAGGGTTAGGGTTAGGGTTAGGGTTATAGCTCATACAATTTTAAATGTCATTTGATGCTCTCCTTAAGTGTAAATGTACCAGGAAGGTAGTATGAGGGTTATGGAAAGGATTTTGCCAACAGAAGAGTTGTGTGTCTTATATGATTTTGAACGTATTTTGGTTCTCTCCTTAACTTGAAATGTACCAGGAAAGTAGGGTTAGGGTTAGGGTTAGGGTTAGGGTTAGGGTTAGGGTTAGGGTTAGGGTTAGGGTTAGGGTTAGGGTTAGGGTTAGGGTTAGGGTTAGGGTTAGGGTTAGGGTTAGGGTTAGGGTTAGGGTTAGGGTTAGGGTTAGGGTTGTAGAACAGTTGTGTGGCTCATACAATTTTAAATGTCATTTGATTCTCTCCTTAAGTTGAAACGTACCAGGAAAGTAGTTTGAGGGTGAGAGTTTTCCAACAGAAGAGGGATGTGGCTTATACAATTTTGAACACATTTTTGTTCTCTCCTTAATTCGAAATGTACCAGGAAGGTAGGGTTAGGGTTAGGGTTAGGGTTAGGGTTGTAGAACAGTTGTGTAGCTCCTACAATTTTAAATATCATTTGATGCTCTCCTTAAGTTGAAATATACCAGGAAAGTAGTATGAGGGTGAGGGTGAGGGTTTTCCGACAGAAGAGGGATGTGGCTTATATGATTTTGAACACATTTTTGTTCTCTCCTTAAGTTGAAATGTACCAGGAAGGTAGGGTTAGGGTTAGGGTTTGGGTTAGGGTTTTGTGTGGCTCATACAATTTTAAATGTCATTTGATGCTCTCCTTAAGTGTAAATGTACAAGGAAGGTAGTATGAGGGTTAGGGAAAGGGTTTTCCCCACAGAAGAGTTGTGTGGCTTATACGATTTTGAACGTATTTTGTTCTCTCCTTAACTTGAAAGGTACCAGGAAGGTAGGGTTAGGGTTTGGGTTAGGATTAGAGTTTGAGTTCTAGAAGAGTTGTGTGGGTTATACAATTTTAAATGTAATTTGATGCTCTCCTTAAGTTAAAATGTACCAGGAAAGTAATATCAGGGTGAGGGTTTTCCGACAGAAAAGGGGTGTGGCTTATACGATTTTGAACACATTTTTTGTTCTCTCCTTAAGTTGAAATGTACCAGGAAGTTTTAGGGTTAGGGTTAGGGTTGTAGAACAGTTGTGTGGCTCATGCAGTTTTAAATGTCATTTGGTGCTCTCCTTAGGTTGAAATGTACCAGGAAGGTTGTATCAGGGTGAGGCTGAGGCTTTTCTGACAGAAGAGGGGTTTGGATTATACGATTTTGAACAAATTTTTGTTCTCTCCTTAAGTTGAAATGTACCAGGAAGGTAGGGTTAGGGTTAGGGTTAGGGTTAGGGTTAGGGTTAGGGTTAGGGTTAGGGTTAGGGTTAGGGTTAGGGTTAGGGTTAGGGTTAGGGTTAGGGTTAGGGTTAGGGTTAGGGTTAGGGTTGTAGAACAGTTGGTTAGCTCATACAATTTTAAATGTCATTTGATACTCTCCTTAGGTTGAAAT